>NW_026600466.1:0-247437 GCF_029448725.1 Salvelinus fontinalis
AAATTGGCTGATAACGTTCAAAAGGAATGTTGATGACGGCATTAAGTCCATTCAATTAATACTACAGTCTAGTGCCAACTTTGTGGCATTCTCCCTACTTTACACACACACACGTATGCCCACGCACACACTCTGTAGCCAAGCAGGCTGTTGCCAGGCAACAAACATATTTACATAAATCTAATGACCCACTGTATCTTCAAAAGTTGTAACCACCTCCACAGTAGGGCTAAATGATATTCCACATGCCTGTATCACAACAATGATGTTTTCATGGTCTCGTCTCCTTCGCTCCCTTCTGTGCTGTGTGCACCTTCCCATTCACACACACACACACTCACTCACACACACACACACACACACAAAGCCCCTCCCCCTGCCACTCACAACAACAAAGACGAGAGATCCTTCTTTCTCTCTGACAAGCGGTCTCAACTCGATTTTTGCATCTGAGTTCATATGGACACCGAAACACAGAGACTTTATTTTACTGTCAGAGAAGTTCACTTCTCTACCGATAACTGTTTTATGTCTCAACTCCTCAAACTGCACGCAGAGCAGACACTGCTGAAACTGGGGTAGCATGAACATTGGTTCTGGGAAATGAATGCTCAGTGAGTCGTACACGGCATGGCTGTACCACGTACCGCTAGCAGCATTTTAGCCAAAGACTTTTATACTAGCTGTCATGTCTGTGTTTTATAAATGTGCATTAAGCATAAAACACCATTATAAGGAATTTGCAACTCGTTCTCATTCTGAGAAATAAGGTAGGCCACTTGATTTCAACATGTGAACAAAGTGGACAGAATAGCATGTTGTTCAGACAGATGGAGACAGACAGAAGGGAACAAAGTGGACAGAATAGCATGTTGTTCAGACAGATGGAGACAGACAGAAGGGAACAAAGTGGACAGAATAGCAGGCTGTTCAGACAGATGGAGACAGACAGAAGGGAACAAAGTGGACAGAATAGCATGTTGTTCAGACAGATGGAGACAGACAGAAGGGAACAAAGTGGACAGAATAGCAGGCTGTTCAGACAGATGGAGACAGACAGAAGGGAACAAAGTGGACAGAATAGCAGGCTGTTCAGACAGATGGAGACAGACAGAAGGGAACAAAGTGGACAGAATAGCAGGCTGTTCAGACAGATGGAGACAGACAGAAGGGAACAAAGTGGACAGAATAGCAGGCTGTTCAGACAGATGGAGACAGACAGAAGGGAACAAAGTGGACAGAATAGCATGTTGTTCAGACAGATGGAGACAGACAGAAGGGAACAAAGTGGACAGAATAGCATGTTGTTCAGACAGATGGAGACAGACAGAAGGGAACAAAGTGGACAGAATAGCATGTTGTTCAGACAGATGGAGACAGACAGAAGGGAACAAAGTGGACAGAATAGCATGTTGTTCAGACAGATGGAGACAGACAGAAGGGAACAAAGTGGACAGAATAGCATGTTGTTCAGACAGATGGAGACAGACAGAAGGGAACAAAGTGGACAGAATAGCATGTTGTTCAGACAGATGGAGACAGACAGAAGGGAACAAAGTGGACAGAATAGCATGTTGTTCAGACAGATGGAGACAGACAGAAGGGAACAAAGTGGACAGAATAGCATGTTGTTCAGACAGATGGAGACAGACAGAAGGGAACAAAGTGGACAGAATAGCATGCTGTTCAGACAGATGGAGACAGACAGAAGGGAACAAAGTGGACAGAATAGCATGTTGTTCAGACAGATGGAGACAGACAGAAGGGAACAAAGTGGACAGAATAGCAGGCTGTTCAGACAGATGGAGACAGACAGAAGGGAACAAAGTGGACAGAATAGCATGTTGTTCAGACAGATGGAGACAGACAGAAGGGAACAAAGTGGACAGAATAGCATGTTGTTCAGACAGATGGAGACAGACAGAAGGGAACAAAGTGGACAGAATAGCATGCTGTTCAGACAGATGGAGACAGACAGAAGGGAACAAAGTGGACAGAATAGCATGTTGTTCAGACAGATGGAGACAGACAGAAGGGAACAAAGTGGACAGAATAGCATGTTGTTCAGACAGATGGAGACAGACAGAAGGGAACAAAGTGGACAGAATAGCATGTTGTTCAGACAGATGGAGACAGACAGAAGGGAACAAAGTGGACAGAATAGCATGTTGTTCAGACAGATGGAGACAGACAGAAGGGAACAAAGTGGACAGAATAGCATGTTGTTCAGACAGATGGAGACAGACAGAAGGGAACAAAGTGGACAGAATAGCATGTTGTTCAGACAGATGGAGACAGACAGAAGGGAACAAAGTGGACAGAATAGCAGGCTGTTCAGACAGATGGAGACAGACAGAAGGGAACAAAGTGGACAGAATAGCATGTTGTTCAGACAGATGGAGACAGACAGAAGGGAACAAAGTGGACAGAATAGCAGGCTGTTCAGACAGATGGAGACAGACAGAAGGGAACAAAGTGGACAGAATAGCATGTTGTTCAGACAGATGGAGACAGACAGAAGGGAACAAAGTGGACAGAATAGCATGTTGTTCAGACAGATGGAGACAGACAGAAGGGAACAAAGTGGACAGAATAGCATGCTGTTCAGACAGATGGAGACAGACAGAAGGGAACAAAGTGGACAGAATAGCATGTTGTTCAGACAGATGGAGACAGACAGAAGGGAACAAAGTGGACAGAATAGCATGTTGTTCAGACAGATGGAGACAGACAGAAGGGAACAAAGTGGACAGAATAGCATGTTGTTCAGACAGATGGAGACAGACAGAAGGGAACAAAGTGGACAGAATAGCATGCTGTTCAGACAGATGGAGACAGACAGAAGGGAACAAAGTGGACAGAATAGCATGTTGTTCAGACAGATGGAGACAGACAGAAGGGAACAAAGTGGACAGAATAGCAGGCTGTTCAGACAGATGGAGACAGACAGAAGGGAACAAAGTGGACAGAATAGCAGGCTGTTCAGACAGATGGAGACAGACAGAAGGGAACAAAGTGGACAGAATAGCAGGCTGTTCAGACAGATGGAGACAGACAGAAGGGAACAAAGTGGACAGAATAGCATGTTGTTCAGACAGATGGAGACAGACAGAAGGGAACAAAGTGGACAGAATAGCATGTTGTTCAGACAGATGGAGACAGACAGAAGGGAACAAAGTGGACAGAATAGCATGTTGTTCAGACAGATGGAGACAGACAGAAGGGAACAAAGTGGACAGAATAGCATGCTGTTCAGACAGATGGAGACAGACAGAAGGGAACAAAGTGGACAGAATAGCATGTTGTTCAGACAGATGGAGACAGACAGAAGGGAACAAAGTGGACAGAATAGCATGTTGTTCAGACAGATGGAGACAGACAGAAGGGAACAAAGTGGACAGAATAGCATGTTGTTCAGACAGATGGAGACAGACAGAAGGGAACAAAGTGGACAGAATAGCATGTTGTTCAGACAGATGGAGACAGACAGAAGGGAACAAAGTGGACAGAATAGCATGTTGTTCAGACAGATGGAGACAGACAGAAGGGAACAAAGTGGACAGAATAGCAGGCTGTTCAGACAGATGGAGACAGACAGAAGGGAACAAAGTGGACAGAATAGCAGGCTGTTCAGACAGATGGAGACAGACAGAAGGGAACAAAGTGGACAGAATAGCATGTTGTTCAGACAGATGGAGACAGACAGAAGGGAACAAAGTGGACAGAATAGCATGTTGTTCAGACAGATGGAGACAGACAGAAGGGAACAAAGTGGACAGAATAGCATGTTGTTCAGACAGATGGAGACAGACAGAAGGGAACAAAGTGGACAGAATAGCATGTTGTTCAGACAGATGGAGACAGACAGAAGGGAACAAAGTGGACAGAATAGCATGTTGTTCAGACAGATGGAGACAGACAGAAGGGAACAAAGTGGACAGAATAGCATGTTGTTCAGACAGATGGAGACAGACAGAAGGGAACAAAGTGGACAGAATAGCATGTTGTTCAGACAGATGGAGACAGACAGAAGGGAACAAAGTGGACAGAATAGCATGTTGTTCAGACAGATGGAGACAGACAGAAGGGAACAAAGTGGACAGAATAGCATGTTGTTCAGACAGATGGAGACAGACAGAAGGGAACAAAGTGGACAGAATAGCATGTTGTTCAGACAGATGGAGACAGACAGAAGGGAACAAAGTGGACAGAATAGCATGTTGTTCAGACAGATGGAGACAGACAGAAGGGAACAAAGTGGACAGAATAGCATGTTGTTCAGACAGATGGAGACAGACAGAAGGGAACAAAGTGGACAGAATAGCATGTTGTTCAGACAGATGGAGACAGACAGAAGGGAACAAAGTGGACAGAATAGCATGTTGTTCAGACAGATGGAGACAGACAGAAGGGAACAAAGTGGACAGAATAGCAGGTTGTTCAGACAGATGGAGACAGACAGAAGGGAACAAAGTGGACAGAATAGCATGTTGTTCAGACAGATGGAGACAGACAGAAGGGAACAAAGTGGACAGAATAGCATGTTGTTCAGACAGATGGAGACAGACAGAAGGGAACAAAGTGGACAGAATAGCATGTTGTTCAGACAGATGGAGACAGACAGAAGGGAACAAAGTGGACAGAATAGCATGTTGTTCAGACAGATGGAGACAGACAGAAGGGAACAAAGTGGACAGAATAGCAGGCTGTTCAGACAGATGGAGACAGACAGAAGGGAACAAAGTGGACAGAATAGCAGGCTGTTCAGACAGATGGAGACAGACAGAAGGGAACAAAGTGGACAGAATAGCATGCTGTTCAGACAGATGGAGACAGACAGAAGGGAACAAAGTGGACAGAATAGCATGTTGTTCAGACAGATGGAGACAGACAGAAGGGAACAAAGTGGACAGAATAGCAGGCTGTTCAGACAGATGGAGACAGACAGAAGGGAACAAAGTGGACAGAATAGCAGGCTGTTCAGACAGATGGAGACAGACAGAAGGGAACAAAGTGGACAGAATAGCATGTTGTTCAGACAGATGGAGACAGACAGAAGGGAACAAAGTGGACAGAATAGCATGTTGTTCAGACAGATGGAGACAGACAGAAGGGAACAAAGTGGACAGAATAGCATGTTGTTCAGACAGATGGAGACAGACAGAAGGGAACAAAGTGGACAGAATAGCATGTTGTTCAGACAGATGGAGACAGACAGAAGGGAACAAAGTGGACAGAATAGCAGGCTGTTCAGACAGATGGAGACAGACAGAAGGGAACAAAGTGGACAGAATAGCATGTTGTTCAGACAGATGGAGACAGACAGAAGGGAACAAAGTGGACAGAATAGCATGTTGTTCAGACAGATGGAGACAGACAGAAGGGAACAAAGTGGACAGAATAGCATGTTGTTCAGACAGATGGAGACAGACAGAAGGGAACAAAGTGGACAGAATAGCATGTTGTTCAGACAGATGGAGACAGACAGAAGGGAACAAAGTGGACAGAATAGCATGTTGTTCAGACAGATGGAGACAGACAGAAGGGAACAAAGTGGACAGAATAGCATGTTGTTCAGACAGATGGAGACAGACAGAAGGGAACAAAGTGGACAGAATAGCAGGCTGTTCAGACAGATGGAGACAGACAGAAGGGAACAAAGTGGACAGAATAGCATGCTGTTCAGACAGATGGAGACAGACAGAAGGGAACAAAGTGGACAGAATAGCATGTTGTTCAGACAGATGGAGACAGACAGAAGGGAACAAAGTGGACAGAATAGCAGGCTGTTCAGACAGATGGAGACAGACAGAAGGGAACAAAGTGGACAGAATAGCATGTTGTTCAGACAGATGGAGACAGACAGAAGGGAACAAAGTGGACAGAATAGCATGTTGTTCAGACAGATGGAGACAGACAGAAGGGAACAAAGTGGACAGAATAGCATGTTGTTCAGACAGATGGAGACAGACAGAAGGGAACAAAGTGGACAGAATAGCATGTTGTTCAGACAGATGGAGACAGACAGAAGGGAACAAAGTGGACAGAATAGCAGGCTGTTCAGACAGATGGAGACAGACAGAAGGGAACAAAGTGGACAGAATAGCATGTTGTTCAGACAGATGGAGACAGACAGAAGGGAACAAAGTGGACAGAATAGCATGTTGTTCAGACAGATGGAGACAGACAGAAGGGAACAAAGTGGACAGAATAGCAGGCTGTTCAGACAGATGGAGACAGACAGAAGGGAACAAAGTGGACAGAATAGCATACTGTTCAGACAGATGGAGACAGACAGAAGGGAACAAAGTGGACAGAATAGCATGTTGTTCAGACAGATGGAGACAGACAGAAGGGAACAAAGTGGACAGAATAGCATGTTGTTCAGACAGATGGAGACAGACAGAAGGGAACAAAGTGGACAGAATAGCATGTTGTTCAGACAGATGGAGACAGACAGAAGGGAACAAAGTGGACAGAATAGCATGTTGTTCAGACAGATGGAGACAGACAGAAGGGAACAAAGTGGACAGAATAGCATGTTGTTCAGACAGATGGAGACAGACAGAAGGGAACAAAGTGGACAGAATAGCATGTTGTTCAGACAGATGGAGACAGACAGAAGGGAACAAAGTGGACAGAATAGCATGTTGTTCAGACAGATGGAGACAGACAGAAGGGAACAAAGTGGACAGAATAGCATGTTGTTCAGACAGATTGAGACAGACAGAAGGATGTGTTCATAACAATTCAACTGTCAACCTTGATAGATATATGTTGTGAATTGCCCATAAATTAGAAAAAACTATAGCAGCAGTAGAGTAAAATAGCTACAGTAACTGTCAGAAGTTGGAAGCCACCTCCACAGTAGCGTACAAGAGTTACAGTAACTGTCAGAAGTTGGAAGCCACCTCCACAGTAGCAGTAGAGTACAAGAGTTACAGTAACTGTCAGAAGTTGGAAGCCACCTCCACAGTAGCAGTACGGTACAAGAGCTACAGTAACTGTCAGAAGTTGGAAGCCACCTCCACAGTAGCAGTACGGTACAAGAGTTACAACAACTGTCAGAAGTTGGAAGCCACCTCCACAGTAGCAGTAGGGTACAAGAGCTACAGTAACTGTCAGAAGTTGGAAGCCACCTCCACAGTAGCAGTACGGTACAAGAGTTACAGTAACTGTCAGAAGTTGGAAGCCACCTCCACAGTAGCAGTACGGTACAAGAGCTACAGTAACTGTCAGAAGTTGGAAGCCACCTCCACAGTAGCAGTACGGTACAAGAGTTACAGTAACTGTCAGAAGTTGGAAGCCACCTCCACAGTAGCAGTAGAGTACAAGAGTTACAGTAACTGTCAGAAGTTGGAAGCCACCTCCACAGTAGCAGTAGAGTACAAGAGTTACAGTAACTGTCAGAAGTTGGAAGCCACCTCCACAGTAGCAGTAGCGTACAAGAGTTATAGTAACTGTCAGAAGTTGGAAGCCGCCTCCACAGTAGCAGTAGGGTACAAGAGCTACAGTAACTGTCAGAAGTTTGAAGCCACCTCCACAGTAGCAGTACAAGAGTTACAATAACTGTCAGAAGTTGGAAGCCACCTCCACAGTAGCAGTACGGTACAAGAGCTACAGTAACTGTCAGAAGTTGGAAGCCACCTCCACAGTAGCAGTAGGGTACAAGAGCTACAGTAACTGTCAGAAGTTGGAAGCCACCTCCACAGTAGCAGTACAAGAGTTACAATAACTGTCAGAAGTTGGAAGCCACCTCCACAGTAGCAGTACGGTACAAGAGCTACAGTAACTGTCAGAAGTTGGAAGCCACCTCCACAGTAGCAGTAGGGTACAAGAGCTACAGTAGCTGTCAGAAGTTGGAAGCCACCTCCACAGTAGCGTACAAGAGTTACAGTAACTGTCAGAAGTTGGAAGCCACCTCCACAGTAGCAGTAGAGTACAAGAGTTACAGTAACTGTCAGAAGTTGGAAGCCACCTCCACAGTAGCAGTACGGTACAAGAGCTACAGTAACTGTCAGAAGTTGGAAGCCACCTCCACAGTAGCAGTACGGTACAAGAGTTACAGTAACTGTCAGAAGTTGGAAGCCACCTCCACAGTAGCAGTAGGGTACAAGAGCTACAGTAACTGTCAGAAGTTGGAAGCCACCTCCACAGTAGCAGTACGGTACAAGAGTTACAGTAACTGTCAGAAGTTGGAAGCCACCTCCACAGTAGCAGTACGGTACAAGAGCTACAGTAACTGTCAGAAGTTGGAAGCCACCTCCACAGTAGCAGTACGGTACAAGAGTTACAGTAACTGTCAGAAGTTGGAAGCCACCTCCACAGTAGCGTACAAGAGTTACAGTAACTGTCAGAAGTTGGAAGCCACCTCCACAGTAGCAGTAGAGTACAAGAGTTACAGTAACTGTCAGAAGTTGGAAGCCACCTCCACAGTAGCAGTAGAGTACAAGAGTTACAGTAACTGTCAGAAGTTGGAAGCCACCTCCACAGTAGCAGTAGCGTACAAGAGTTATAGTAACTGTCAGAAGTTGGAAGCCGCCTCCACAGTAGCAGTAGGGTACAAGAGCTACAGTAACTGTCAGAAGTTTGAAGCCACCTCCACAGTAGCAGTACAAGAGTTACAATAACTGTCAGAAGTTGGAAGCCACCTCCACAGTAGCAGTACGGTACAAGAGCTACAGTAACTGTCAGAAGTTGGAAGCCACCTCCACAGTAGCAGTAGGGTACAAGAGCTACAGTAACTGTCAGAAGTTGGAAGCCACCTCCACAGTAGCAGTAGGGTACAAGAGCTACAGTAGCTGTCAGAAGTTGGAAGCCACCTCCACAGTAGCGTACAAGAGTTACAGTAACTGTCAGAAGTTGGAAGCCGCCTCCACAGTAGCAGTAGGGTACAAGAGCTACAGTAACTGTCAGAAGTTGGAAGCCACCTCCACAGAAGCAGTACGGTACAAGAGCTACAGTAACTGTCAGAAGTTGGAAGCCACCTCCACAGTAGCAGTAGGGTACAAGAGCTACAGTAACTGTCAGAAGTTGGAAGCCACCTCCACAGAAGCAGTACGGTACAAGAGCTACAGTAACTGTCAGAAGTTGGAAGCCACCTCCACAGTAGCAGTAGGGTACAAGAGCTACAGTAACTGTCAGAAGTTGGAAGCCACCTCCACAGTAGCAGTAGGGTACAAGAGCTACAGTAACTGTCAGAAGTTGGAAGCCACCTCCACAGTAGCAGTACGGTACAAGAGTTACAGTAACTGTCAGAAGTTGGAAGCCACCTCCACAGTAGCAGTACGGTACAAGAGCTACAGTAACTGTCAGAAGTTGGAAGCCACCTCCACAGTAGCAGTACGGTACAAGAGTTACAGTAACTGTCAGAAGTTGGAAGCCACCTCCACAGTAGCGTACAAGAGTTACAGTAACTGTCAGAAGTTGGAAGCCACCTCCACAGTAGCAGTAGAGTACAAGAGTTACAGTAACTGTCAGAAGTTGGAAGCCACCTCCACAGTAGCAGTAGAGTACAAGAGTTACAGTAACTGTCAGAAGTTGGAAGCCACCTCCACAGTAGCAGTAGCGTACAAGAGTTATAGTAACTGTCAGAAGTTGGAAGCCGCCTCCACAGTAGCAGTAGGGTACAAGAGCTACAGTAACTGTCAGAAGTTTGAAGCCACCTCCACAGTAGCAGTACAAGAGTTACAATAACTGTCAGAAGTTGGAAGCCACCTCCACAGTAGCAGTACGGTACAAGAGCTACAGTAACTGTCAGAAGTTGGAAGCCACCTCCACAGTAGCAGTAGGGTACAAGAGCTACAGTAACTGTCAGAAGTTGGAAGCCACCTCCACAGTAGCAGTAGGGTACAAGAGCTACAGTAGCTGTCAGAAGTTGGAAGCCACCTCCACAGTAGCGTACAAGAGTTACAGTAACTGTCAGAAGTTGGAAGCCACCTCCACAGTAGCAGTAGAGTACAAGAGTTACAGTAACTGTCAGAAGTTGGAAGCCACCTCCACAGTAGCAGTACGGTACAAGAGCTACAGTAACTGTCAGAAGTTGGAAGCCACCTCCACAGTAGCAGTACGGTACAAGAGTTACAGTAACTGTCAGAAGTTGGAAGCCACCTCCACAGTAGCAGTAGGGTACAAGAGCTACAGTAACTGTCAGAAGTTGGAAGCCACCTCCACAGTAGCAGTACGGTACAAGAGTTACAGTAACTGTCAGAAGTTGGAAGCCACCTCCACAGTAGCAGTACGGTACAAGAGCTACAGTAACTGTCAGAAGTTGGAAGCCACCTCCACAGTAGCAGTACGGTACAAGAGTTACAGTAACTGTCAGAAGTTGGAAGCCACCTCCACAGTAGCGTACAAGAGTTACAGTAACTGTCAGAAGTTGGAAGCCACCTCCACAGTAGCAGTAGAGTACAAGAGTTACAGTAACTGTCAGAAGTTGGAAGCCACCTCCACAGTAGCAGTAGAGTACAAGAGTTACAGTAACTGTCAGAAGTTGGAAGCCACCTCCACAGTAGCAGTAGCGTACAAGAGTTATAGTAACTGTCAGAAGTTGGAAGCCGCCTCCACAGTAGCAGTAGGGTACAAGAGCTACAGTAACTGTCAGAAGTTTGAAGCCACCTCCACAGTAGCAGTACAAGAGTTACAATAACTGTCAGAAGTTGGAAGCCACCTCCACAGTAGCAGTACGGTACAAGAGCTACAGTAACTGTCAGAAGTTGGAAGCCACCTCCACAGTAGCAGTAGGGTACAAGAGCTACAGTAACTGTCAGAAGTTGGAAGCCACCTCCACAGTAGCAGTAGGGTACAAGAGCTACAGTAGCTGTCAGAAGTTGGAAGCCACCTCCACAGTAGCGTACAAGAGTTACAGTAACTGTCAGAAGTTGGAAGCCGCCTCCACAGTAGCAGTAGGGTACAAGAGCTACAGTAACTGTCAGAAGTTGGAAGCCACCTCCACAGTAGCAGTAGGGTACAAGAGCTACAGTAACTGTCAGAAGTTGGAAGCCACCTCCACAGTAGCAGTAAGGTACAAGAGTTACAGTAACTCTCAGCTAATAATTTGACAACACATAATGGTGTACCTCAGTTCTTCTGACAATGCCAAGTTGCCCACATCATCATAATAATACTATTGTAAGCCAGTGTCTTGGCTACTTCTGGAGCTGTGACCGGCCCAGGTCATATACATCTCTATTATGTCTACAACTAAATCACTATTAAAATTATTCTTTAAACCTAGAAACTTTCCTATTCAACGGATAAGAATTCAATAATGAGGTCTGTTTGAGATAATATGTTTACTATGGTGGAATCCAATATGACATTTGTTGAAAAAGGTTGTTTGGGTAATGACAGTGAGTAATTCCTAAATGCCACCCTATTCCTTACAGACCCTGGTCAACAGTAGTGCACTATAAAGGGAATCGGGTGTCATTTGGGACACAAACAGAGACAGCAGAACACCCAGGGAAGATGATGTCACAGGGCACAGCATGAGTCTCATCACCACGGAAACACCACGGCAACAGTGTGGTGATGGTGGTTGGACGCCGGTGCTCCGGTCTGGGAAATACAAATGAATAACCGTGCAAATCTGATTAGCAGTCTTCATCCTCCGCACACACATTGACTCATCCCTCTAACACACACACATTGACTCATCCCTCTAACACACACACACTCGACTCATCCCTCTAACACACACACACACTGTCCTGAAGTCATCTCGACCCTGTACAGACTCCACAGACATCCCCCCTTCACACACACCGAGGCAGCCAGCAGGCATTGCTCACTCTTAATAAGGAGATTAGGTCCCCGAATTGGAGAGCTGTTCCATGGTCTTGCTAGTCCAGCAGCAGAAATAGAATGACTAGTGGGATGGACAGTCAGTCAGTGGTTTAATGGTTCATCAACAGGACATCTTCATTAGTCCATGTGCTAATGAGTCTGACACCCAGGCCACACACACACACACAGACACACACACACACAGACACACACACACACACACACACAATGATCTGACTCCATCACTGATCAGTCCACACACCCACTAGTGAAGAGACAGAGAGCAGCAGCACTTCCTCTCCCAGGGCAGGGCTCTTCTGGATCCAACGGCTCTTCCAGTCGCACTAAAACCCCAGTTTATTAGCAGAGACTGCCGTTGATTGTGCTAGACAGCATCTAATTGACTATCTTTAGGAAACAGATGTCGGAGCCCGAGGCTTAGTGCTGGATAATTGTCTGCGCAGTACCCTCCCTGTATATGTTGATATAAAAATAACATTCACAACTCACTTACACCACAGTCCTCTAAATCTAATATAACTCCCATCTTGTTCAGAACTCACTTACACCAACAGTACTCTAAATGCTTGTTTTCAGAGGTAGAAGGACGATGATCTGAGGTCTGTTTTGTTTGTCTTCCCAAATGAGTAAGTTTAGGACTTGGAGAGGCTCAGCTGATCCTCGATCTGTGCCTAAGGGAAACTTCTATTTGGAGTGGGATGCTGGAGAGAGAGCGTACCAAGACAGATTATAAACTATTTAAAATCTCCCAGAATTCCCCCTGGGCTCCGGCCTATCAGCCGTGGCCAATTCCCATTACTCTGGCCACCAAGGAGGCCATACCTTGCTGAGACCCGACACACACTGTTGGAGATGAGTTTGTGTGTGTGTGCGCCGAAGTCTGTGCACAAGTGTGTGTGTGTGTGGTGTGTGTGTCAATACTTACAATCACCCAATAAAACACATAACTCCAGGCTTGACCGTGCTTAGCCAACTGATGACATTGTGACATCAGCCCAGTCAGCTCTGCTGTACACATTCACCTCAATGATCCCAGTGTAATAAAAAGACTTTGACTGGGACATTTTATGGGATTCACGACGCATCAGACATTACTTTTATTCAAAGGAATTAAACAATTAGTGCTAAAACTGCAGGTTTTTTAATTGTTCTTCAACTGCATCCCAGTGGAGTAAAATAAAACGATATGAATGAGTCACTACGGCATATTAAAACACACAGACCACAAACATCATCCAGAACCACGGTCGGATGTACTGTCGCACTTTAGACTTGCCTGGCATTTACTAGGTATCAACAGGTACTTTCAGCTAGGCATTTCAAAGAATTCAACCCAATTGGTAACTAACTGGTCCATGCGGTAGTAATACCCACCATATAGTATTTTACTCCTATGACTATAAATGCCTTCTTACTGGACAAGGAATCTAGTCCTCCAGTCAACTTTCTCTCTAGTAACCAAATTCAGGAACGAGTAGGGTTGAAAAATGATGGTGACTTCCACAGAATTCAACTTTTTTCCAGAAGTCCTGGTTGGAGGAAACCGTATTTCCTGCTTATTCCCCCCATGATTCCGGAAATCTTCCAACCAGGATTTCTGAAAAACCTGGGAATTTTGGAGAAGTCACTGGAATTTTGCAACCCTAAGGACGAGGTTGCTGTACAATATGCCCAAGGCACCAGTAGAGCCCCATATCACCGCTAGATGGCAATATGACAGCTTCCTCCACAAATCCCTCACAACACCAGTGTCTGACTCGAATCCCCTGATAGAAATGGCATTGAGAGAGCATTAAGATTCTACTCGCTAGGTTACCGTCTAAAGCCTGCTCGCTGTGTGTTGTGTTTATCGTTTTCTCCCGCTCAGACAAAGAGAGGCAGAGTGAAATGCATATGGTCGTCCCACACACACGCCCACCTCTCTCCCAGACTCCCCGCTGTCTGCAGCCCTCTCTCACCCCTACACAATTATTACACCAGTTAACGGCAATCGTGTGTGTGTGTGTGTGTGTGTGTGTTATGCCATATTGGCAGGTTGGAACACAGCTTTTCTACTAAAAATAACAGGGAGGAGGAGGAACGTGAGGAAGGAAGAGCTACAGTAGCCAACTAACCCTGTCCCTATGGGAGTTCTACTGTCCTCATTCTAACCCTGTCTCTATGGGAGTTCTACTGTCCTCATTCTAACCCTGTCTCTATGGGAGTTCTACTGTCCTCATTCTAACCCTGTCTCTATGGGAGTTCTACTGTCCTCATTCTAACCCTGTCTCTATGGGAGTTCTACTGTCCTCATTCTAACCCTGTCTCTATGGGAGTTCTACTGTCCTCATTCTAACCCTGTCTCTATGGGAGTTCTACTGTCCTCATTCTAACCCTGTCTCTATGGGAGTTCTACTGTCCTCATTCTAACCCTGTCTCTATGGGAGTTCTACTGTCCTCATTCTAACCCTGTCTCTATGGGAGTTCTACTGTCCTCATTCTAACCCTGTCTCTATGGGAGTTCTACTGTCCTCATTCTAACCCTGTCTCTATGGGAGTTCTACTGTCCTCATTCTAACCCTGTCTCTATGGGTGTTCTACTGTCCTCATTCTAACCCTGTCTCTATGGGTGTTCTACTGTCCTCATTCTAACCCTGTCTCTATGGGAGTTCTACTGTCCTCATTCTAACCCTGTCTCTATGGGAGTCTACTGTCCTCATTCTAACCCTGTCTCTATGGGAGTTCTACTGTCCTCATTCTAACCCTGTCTCTATGGGAGTTCTACTGTCCTCATTCTAACCCTGTCTCTATGGGTGTTCTACTGTCCTCATTCTAACCCTGTCTCTATGGGAGTTCTACTGTCCTCATTCTAACCCTGTCCCTATGGGAGTTCTACTGTCCTCATTCTAACCCTGTCTCTATGGGAGTTCTACTGTCCTCATTCTAACCCTGTCTCTATGGGAGTTCTACTGTCCTCATTCTAGCCCTGTCTCTATGGGAGTTCTACTGTCCTCATTCTAACCCTGTCTCTATGGGAGTTCTACTGTCCTCATTCTAACCCTGTCTCTATGGGAGTTCTACTGTCCTCATTCTAACCCTGTCTCTATGGGTGTTCTACTGTCCTCATTCTAACCCTGTCTCTATGGGAGTTCTACTGTCCTCATTCTAACCCTGTCTCTATGGGTGTTCTACTGTCCTCATTCTAACCCTGTCTCTATGGGAGTTCTACTGTCCTCATTCTAACCCTGTCTCTATGGGAGTTCTACTGTCCTCATTCTAACCCTGTCTCTATGGGAGTTCTACTGTCCTCATTCTAACCCTGTCTCTATGGGAGTTCTACTGTCCTCATTCTAACCCTGTCTCTATGGGAGTTCTACTGTCCTCATTCTAACCCTGTCTCTATGGGAGTTCTACTGTCCTCATTCTAACCCTGTCTCTATGGGAGTTCTACTGTCCTCATTCTAACCCTGTCTCTATGGGAGTTCTACTGTCCTCATTCTAACCCTGTCTCTATGGGAGTTCTACTGTCCTCATTCTAACCCTGTCTCTATGGGAGTTCTACTGTCCTCATTCTAACCCTGTCTCTATGGGAGTTCTACTGTCCTCATTCTAACCCTGTCTCTATGGGTGTTCTACTGTCCTCATTCTAACCCTGTCTCTATGGGTGTTCTACTGTCCTCATTCTAACCCTGTCTCTATGGGAGTTCTACTGTCCTCATTCTAACCCTGTCTCTATGGGAGTTCTACTGTCCTCATTCTAACCCTGTCTCTATGGGAGTTCTACTGTCCTCATTCTAACCCTGTCTCTATGGGAGTTCTACTGTCCTCATTCTAACCCTGTCTCTATGGGTGTTCTACTGTCCTCATTCTAACCCTGTCTCTATGGGAGTTCTACTGTCCTCATTCTAACCCTGTCCCTATGGGAGTTCTACTGTCCTCATTCTAACCCTGTCTCTATGGGAGTTCTACTGTCCTCATTCTAACCCTGTCTCTATGGGAGTTCTACTGTCCTCATTCTAGCCCTGTCTCTATGGGAGTTCTACTGTCCTCATTCTAACCCTGTCTCTATGGGAGTTCTACTGTCCTCATTCTAACCCTGTCTCTATGGGAGTTCTACTGTCCTCATTCTAACCCTGTCTCTATGGGTGTTCTACTGTCCTCATTCTAACCCTGTCTCTATGGGAGTTCTACTGTCCTCATTCTAACCCTGTCTCTATGGGTGTTCTACTGTCCTCATTCTAACCCTGTCTCTATGGGAGTTCTACTGTCCTCATTCTAACCCTGTCTCTATGGGAGTTCTACTGTCCTCATTCTAACCCTGTCTCTATGGGAGTTCTACTGTCCTCATTCTAACCCTGTCTCTATGGGAGTTCTACTGTCCTCATTCTAACCCTGTCTCTATGGGAGTTCTACTGTCCTCATTCTAACCCTGTCTCTATGGGAGTTCTACTGTCCTCATTCTAACCCTGTCTCTATGGGAGTTCTACTGTCCTCATTCTAACCCTGTCTCTATGGGAGTTCTACTGTCCTCATTCTAACCCTGTCTCTATGGGAGTTCTACTGTCCTCATTCTAACCCTGTCTCTATGGGAGTTCTACTGTCCTCATTCTAACCCTGTCTCTATGGGAGTTCTACTGTCCTCATTCTAACCCTGTCTCTATGGGAGTTCTACTGTCCTCATTCTAACCCTGTCTCTATGGGAGTTCTACTGTCCTCATTCTAACCCTGTCTCTATGGGAGTTCTACTGTCCTCATTCTAACCCTGTCTCTATGGGAGTTCTACTGTCCTCATTCTAACCCTGTCTCTATGGGAGTTCTACTGTCCTCATTCTAACCCTGTCTCTATGGGAGTTCTACTGTCCTCATTCTAACCCTGTCTCTATGGGAGTTCTACTGTCCTCATTCTAACCCTGTCTTTCTCCTAAGAGGGCTATGGGAGTTCTACTGTCCTCATTCTAACCCAGAAGGAATGGTCTTCCTATAGGCACCTCAGTGAGTTACATGTTCAAGGAACGGTCTCTGTTACTGTCTCCATTGTGTAAGTTATCATGATGCTACTGTTGTAATGCTGTTACTTTAAATCTGTACACCACGACAGGCAAAACACGATCTGGTTGTTACAGTAAGGTATCGTTTCCAACAGGTGGCGTCACTCCTACGTCATGCTGGTCCCTCGTCTGACAAAGGACAAGACCTTGTTTGTGTGAATCTCAGTGTCTGTACTAGACCTGTCTGAGAGTTTGTAGGAGTGTGTGTGATTGTGTGTCCATGCCTCTGTGTGTGTGTATCTGTATCCGTGTGTGTATACATGTGTGTGTTTGAGCACGGTCCTGTCTGTGGGTGTGTAGACCAATTAAAGCAGGTGAGATTGATCACCTCAGGCTCTCCCCACCGTCTGGGCTTCCTGCAGTCAACAGGAAATGAGATGGCCTCGTTTAGCTGACGTCGTGCCACCATGACAAATCACCCGCACAGAAGCCATGCAGGTCCTGTGGCCTCCTCTCTCTTCTTTCTTCTCCTCTCTTGTCTTTTCTACTGCTCTTTGTTTCTCCAACCTCTCTTCCCCCATTCCTCATTTCCTTTGTCCCCTTTATGTCTCCAAGTTCTCAAAGTTCTCTTCTCACGTTTCTCCTACTCTTTCTGTCTCCAACCTCTCTTCCTCGTCTGTGGAGAAAATGCCTATTTCTCCTCCCCTTTATCTGCTCTCCTCTCTCTTGGTTTCTCCCATCTCTCTTCCTCCAGTGTGGAGAAAATACAATGTATGTGTGTATTCATTTAACTGCAAGCGTTTAAACTGCAGGAGGACCGCAAATAAAAGAACTGTGCTAATGTCCATGACAATAAGGGTAGTTACAGGCTGTAGTGGATATGACCCATGCTAATGTCCATGACAACAAGGGTAGTTGCAGGCTGTAGTGGATATGACCCAGGCTAATATTAATGATAACAAGGGTAGTTACAGGCTGTAGTGGATATGACCCATGCTAATGTTCATGACAATAAGGGTAGTTACAGGCTGTAGTGGATATGACCCATGCTAATGTCCATGACAACAAGGGTAGTTACAGGCTGTAGTGGATATGACCCATGCTAATGTTCATGATAATAAGGGTAGTTACAGGCTGTAGTGGATATGACCCATGCTAATGTCCATGACAACAAGGGTAGTTACAGGCTGTAGTGGATATGACCCATGCTAATGTCCATGACAATAAGGGTAGTTACAGGCTGTAGTGGATATGACCCATGCTAATGTCCATGACAATATGGGTAGTTACAGGCTGTAGTGGATATGACCCATGCTAATGTCCATGACAATATGGGTAGTTACAGGCTGTAGTGGATATGACCCATGCTAATGTCCATGACAACAAGGGTAGTTACAGGCTGTAGTGGATATGACCCATGCTAATGTCCATGACAACAAGGGTAGTTACAGGCTGTAGTGGATATGACCTATGCTAATGCCCATGACAACAAGGGTAGTTACAGGCTGTAGTGGATATGACCCATGCTAATGTCCATGACAACAAGGGTAGTTACAGGCTGTAGTGGATATGACCTATGCTAATGTCCATGACAATAAGGGTAGTTACAGGCTGTAGTGGATATGACCCATGCTAATGTCCATGACAACAAGGGTAGTTACAGGCTGTAGTGGATATGACCCATGCTAATGTCCATGACAATAAGGGTAGTTACAGGCTGTAGTGGATATGACCCATGCTAATGTCCATGACAACAAGGGTAGTTACAGGCTGTAGTGGATATGACCCATGCTAATGTTCATGATAATAAGGGTAGTTACAGGCTGTAGTGGATATGACCCATGCTAATGTCCATGACAACAAGGGTAGTTACAGGCTGTAGTGGATATGACCCATGCTAATGTCCATGACAATAAGGGTAGTTACAGGCTGTAGTGGATATGACCCATGCTAATGTCCATGACAATATGGGTAGTTACAGGCTGTAGTGGATATGACCCATGCTAATGTCCATGACAACAAGGGTAGTTACAGGCTGTAGTGGATATGACCTATGCTAATGCCCATGACAATAAGGGTAGTTACAGGCTGTAGTGGATATGATCCATGCTAATGTCCATGATAACAAGGGTAGTTACAGGCTGTAGTGGATATGACCCATGCTAATGTCCATGACAACAAGGGTAGTTGCAGGCTGTAGTGGATATGACCCATGCTAATGTCCATGACAATATGGGTAGTTACAGGCTGTAGTGGATATGACCTATGCTAATGCCCATGACAATAAGGGTAGTTACAGGCTGTAGTGGATATGATCCATGCTAATGTCCATGATAACAAGGGTAGTTACAGGCTGTAGTGGATATGACCCATGCTAATGTCCATGACAACAAGGGTAGTTGCAGGCTGTAGTGGATATGACCCATGCTAATGTCCATGACAAGGGTAGTTACAGGCTGTAGTGGATATGATCCATGCTAATGTCCATGATAACAAGGGTAGTTACAGGCTGTAGTGGATATGACCCATGCTAATGTCCATGACAACA
Organism: Salvelinus fontinalis; assembly: GCF_029448725.1. Classification (NCBI taxonomy): domain Eukaryota; kingdom Metazoa; phylum Chordata; class Actinopteri; order Salmoniformes; family Salmonidae; genus Salvelinus; species Salvelinus fontinalis. The sequence continues at coordinate 19,324 of NW_026600466.1, forward strand.
AGGGTAGTTGCAGGCTGTAGTGGATATGACCCATGCTAATGTCCATGACAAGGGTAGTTACAGGCTGTAGTGGATATGACCCATGCTAATGTTCATGATAATAAGGGTAGTTACAGGCTGTAGTGGATATGACCCATGCTAATGTCCATGACAATAAGGGTAGTTACAGGCTGTAGTGGATATGACCCATGCTAATGTCCATGACAACAAGGGTAGTTACAGGCTGTAGTGGATATGACCCATGCTAGAACATATGGGCAGGTGCACACACACACACCACACACACAAACTGCACAAGCTAGCTTACACACACCAATCCCCTGGCCCGCACAATGCATCTCTTTGCCAAGGCCCAGTGGTTTTCCTCTGAATAGTGTTGTCTGAGAGGAGGCAGCTCGTAGAAAACCAGGGAGATTGACCCATTAGGCCTTGAGAGCAGAGGGAGGACGGCCTATATAATGGGAGTGTATGGGGGCAAATCGCTGCTTTGTGCATACTGTATAATAACATATAATGGAGGTCTATGGAGGGGAAAGCAGGTGATTGGGCTGTTCTGCACTGTTGGTTGTTCAATGGGGGGCTATAGAGAGAGATGTGGGTGATTGACATTGGGACAGTTGGGGCAATTCAAGCTCTTCAGAAAAGGGCCCAATCATGTCCTTCAGGCTTAAAACGGCTGAAGCCATTTCCCCTTTACACTCCTAATAAGAGCTGGCAAATGCCTCACTTAGGGGTACCGCACCCAACGTCCCCACAATACACATCCCATCCACCTCCTTCGTACAGTAGCTGACGACCCAATCAGTCCCCATGAGTTGGGCAAAGGCAGGTGACGTCCATGCTGTTGCACTATCTCTCTGCTCCTGAACACTTTATAGTTTACACATTTTTCCAATTACAAGACTGGGATTTACAGGCTGCAATAAACAGGCTATTTCCTGCAGGTGCTGTTTAAGGAAGCGGAGAAGAGGAAACAGTTTGATAACAACAGAGGGGCTTAAGTAAAATAGCAACACCACAGGTTGTTTATACAAGGGCATGTGCTAACGTACTGGCAACCTTTCACCTTGAAGCTTATCCCACTTACCACAAAGACCATATGAATACATACAAGACATACACTTTTCTTTTAGTCCTTTTTTTGGCTCGAGAACCATGTAAAAAGAGATTGAAACTCAATTCAAGGTGACATTACGTGTGAAAACAGGACTGAGAATTGTTTCACCTTAAGACCCTTCTCCCACGACAAGATAGTCAGATAAGCTTCTGTCTGAGAAAAGCCTTCTATCTCAGCATAGAAATACAAGTCCTCTCAAACTTGAAGCTCAATGTCAAATGAACACAGTGGGTGATTGATTAAGTAGAAGGTGGCTCCAACAGGGTCAAACTGAAGCCAAACTTACAGGAGCACACCAAGGATGAGGGGTGAAGTTAGATGGAGCGAGGAGGGTATAAAGCACCAGACCCTGGGATAAATCAATGAGGCTGGATTGCTGGAGTTATGTACCAACACACATCCATCTGGACCACCTAGAGGGGGTTTAAACCGCCCCAAAGAGAAAACAGACTTTCTTGGAACTAGGAACACGAGTGTGTGCACACACCACTCACACACACACCCCACTCTCGCTCACTCACACACACCACACTCTCGCTCACACACACACTCACAAATGTGCGCACACACACACACACAGAGTATGACTCAGTGATGTTGTCTGTATTGACAGGTTCTCCAGACAGACTGCACTTTCCTCCAAGAAAACACTTAACCCTCGACTAAGCTCAGACAAAAGCCTTGGGGCCTTAAAATTGACAGTCAATTTGCCCTCTGCTGCTCTGAAATATGCACTGAGTGTACACAACTACATTTTCATGACAGACTGACCAGGTGAATCCAGGTGAAAGATATGATCCCTTTTTTTAATCCCTTTTTCTCCCCAATTTCGTGGTATAAGTCTAGTTACAGTCTTTTCTCATCACTGCAACTCCCGTACGGACGACTCGGGAGAGGCGAAGGTCGAGAGCCGTGCGTCCTCCCAAACACAACCCAACCAAGCCGCACTGCTTCTTGACCGCACTGCTTCTTGCCCACTTAACCCGGAAGCCAGCCGCACCAATGTATAGGAGGAAACACTGTACACCTGGCGACTGTGTCAGTGTGCACTGCACCCGCCCCGCCACAGGAGTCGCTAGTGTGCGATGTGACAAGGACATCCCTGCCGGCCAAACCCTCCCCTAACCCGGACGACGATGGGCCAATTGTGCGCCGCCTGGACTCAAACCCAGAATCTCTAGTGGCACAGCTAGCACTGTGAGGCAATGTCTTAGACCACTGCGCCACCCGGGAGGCAGCTATGATCCCTTATTGATGTCACTTGTTAAATCTACTTCAACCAGCGTAGATGAAGGGGAGGAGACAGGTTAAAGAAGGATTTTTAAGCCTGGAGACAATTGCGACATGGATTGTGTGTATGTGCCATTCAGAGGGTGAATGGGCAAGACAAAAGATTTAAGTGCTTTGAACGGGGTATTTGAACGGCCAGGTGCACCGGTTTGAGTGTGTCAAGAACTGTAACTTTTCACATTCAACAGTTTCCTGTGTGTATCAAGAAAGGTCCACCACCCAAAGGACATCCAGCAAACTTGGCACAACTGTGGGAAGCATTGGAGTCAACGTGGGCCATCCTACCTGTGGAACGCTGTCGACAGCTTGTAGAATCTATGTCCCGACAAATTGAAGCTGTTCTGAGGGCAACTCACTATTTGGAAAGTGTTCCTAATGTTGTGTGCACTCAGTGTATGTGCAAGTCAGAGAAGTGTTTTCTCTGCTTTACATAGCACAGAGGTTGAACATCAACATATTGACACTTCCTCTGGGGGGGATGCTCAAGCATTTTGCGACACCCGCAATAACATCTGCTAAATATGTGCGACCAATAAAATGTGATTTGATTTGAATAAATACATTTGATTTGATACATTAAGGTCAAAGACTGTCCTCAAAATGACACCCTCTTCCCTGCATATTGCTCTGGACAAAATGTGTAGACTGGATGCACTCGAGCTCGCTCCCTCTCCCCCTCCCTCTGCCTCCCTCTGCCTCCCTCCCCCCAGCATTACATTTGGACCTTTATTTCACTGCAGGGCCTCCCCATCCTCCGGACCAGGTAGTCACAGCCAGATTGAAGGTGAAAAGAAAAACTGCCATACAGAAAGACTGGACGGTGGAGCGAGGGACGACCCCCCTGATGAAGACTAGCAGGGAAGGAGGGAGGAAGGAAAGAGAGGAGGGGTGTGAAAAAGAAGAGAGAGGAACAGAAAATAGGAGGATGATTGAACATTTGTTAACCTGAGTATGAAAAGTAACCTATTATGCCACCCCGTCCCCACAGACCCCGTGCCCCCCCCCACCGTTCATTTTCTCCATAGTGACACCTTGCTGAAATGGATCAATCAAATAAAATGACATGGCTCTGTATTTGGGGACAGTCGTGTCGACGATGAGATGCAATTCCAGCAGCGGGCGTCACCCCTGTGCTTGTGGCTGTCATATCTACAGCAAGGATATTACCTACACATCACAATACACAACACAGGTTGGAATGGAATGGCTACCCTTCAGAAGGCAAAGGCACACTCACACACAGCCATTACCATATCATACGGCTACTGTGTGCAGTACTGTCTGATATGAATATGATGTGGGGGTTCAATTATTTATAGATCTCTTCATATCACATACAGAGCTGTCTGTCTGTCTGTCGCTGTGTGTTTGTGTTGCAGCTAACTGAAGATGCCCTGAGGGGGAAGGAACAGACAACCTTGACCTCTGACCTTTTGCTTGTGTTCTTCTGCTGAGAAGTGACAGTATGTGTGTGTGTGTGTTCTTTTTGTGCATTGTGTGTGTGTGTGAGCGCACACATAAGTATGGTTGTGCCTGCACTGTTTAGGGAGGTTAGTTGGGGTCAGCTGACTGGACATGCCTGCTGTCATTAAGTCCTCTGATTTCTGAGTGAGCACAGGAAACGGGCGATGGGGGGAGGAAAAGAAAGAACAGAGGAAAGGAGAGAAGGACGCCCTCACCTGAGGGGAGGATGGGGGTAAATGAGGGAGAGGGCAGTCGAGCGTTAAGAAAGAGATGAGGGTAAACCAGGACAGACCCTTCCATAGAGGTTACAGTGTGTTTAGGTCATTGGCAGGCAGAGTCATAGTAACCTTAAGAGGACGCTGGGACAACACTGCAGCAACCTCCACGTAACCATAGCATTGCAACAGATCTATGCTGCTTGGGTGGCCTGTCTCAGTCTGTGAGGGTGCCGTTGGGTGAGGGTGCCGTTGGGTGAGGGTGCCGATGGGTGAGGGTGCCGATGGGTGAGGGTGCCATTGGGTGAGGGTGCCGATGGGTGAGGGTGCCGATGGGTGAGGGTGCCGATGGGTGAGGGTGCCGATGGGTGAGGGTGCCGTTAGGTGAGGGTGCCGTTGGGTGAGGGTGCCGATGGGTGAGGGTGCCGATGGGTGAGGGTGCCGATGGGTGAGGGTGCCGATGGGTGAGGGTGCCGTTAGGTGAGGGTGCCGTTGGGTGAGGGTGCCGATGGGTGAGGGTGCCGATGGGTGAGGGTGCCGATGGGTGAGGGTGCCGATGGGTGAGGGTGCCGTTGGGTGAGGGTGCCGTTGGGTGAGGGTGCCGATGGGTGAGGGTGCCGTTGGGTGAGGGTGCCGTTGGGTGAGGGTGCCGATGGGTGAGGGTGACCGTTGGGTGAGGGTGCCGTTGGGTGAGGGTGTTTCCCAGGGAAAAACAGAAGTATTCAATAAACTTGGATTGTAAAGTAAATGTGTTTCTTTTTGTTTTGACTAGTGAAATAGTTCTGAGAGAAGCAGTGCACGTTAAAAGACACGTCGTTTCATCACAACACTCTCTTGGATATAGGCTTTGGTTGAATAACAGTATTGTTTTGCTATAATATGGCTGATCGACATTCATTTCTCAATGACACCCAACGGACTCCAAGCAGGTCAGTATTAAAGAAAGATGCCACTCCATTCTCCAGTGTCACAGACACTTTCAAGAGCCACTTTGGAATTTTTTCATTAGGCCACGCTGCGTGTTTCAGTGCAGTTGTCAAGGGAGCTGGTGGCAATATTCAATACTGCTGTTTCACAAAGTTACAATCTAATTTGCACTTGACACCCATCATTTCCATAATATGTTCCTTCCTTCCCTCTCTCTCATGTCTTTAGATGGGGCTGGTGTGTATATGTCTGTTTGGGTGGGGCTGCTCGGGGTGGAGCGTGCCTCGTCGGCTGATTTGGGACAATTTGTGGGAATGTCGTTGGGAGCACGTAAACAGACAAGCTAATCAGGAACACAACAGCCCTAATCAGACTGGAGTTAAATACCTGATGCTTAATGAATACCACTCCACTATTACGTCATGACTAAATAACATGTCTGTAAAATGCACCTGGGTCCACCTAGGATCAGACCAGACGTGGGTCCACCTAGGATCAGACCAGACGTGGGTCCACCTAGGATCAGACCAGACGTGGGTCCACCTAGGATCAGACCAGACGTGGGTCCACCTAGGATCAGACCAGACGTGGGTCCACCTAGGATCAGACCAGACGTGGGTCCACCTAGGATCAGACCTGGGATCAGACACTCACCCATAACGACGCTGAACTCTGTCAAAAAACACCACCAGGGAACTCAGAATCCAATACTGTATAAATATGTCAAAAGTGTCTGTGTGCCTGAAATATCAGCCATTGTATTTTTGTCTATGTCTGGATTCCCCTTCTCCCCACCTCCACATCACACCCTACATCCTCACAGCAGACCGTAGCAGGGTGAGAAGGTGAGAATGAGGGGAGAAACGATGCGTTGTACTTAGCAAATTGCATTTGAAACCAGAAGGGAATAAATACAGGAGATAAATCCAAGCTCTAATGTGCCTGAAATCCATTAGAAATCTCCTATTCACACATCAGAGAAATCACATTACAAGACGGCTAATGTCATTTCTCTGGTTTTTGACTGCGCGTCGCTGCGAGGGTGAGACAGTAACATCAAACATAATGGATTTTCACCTCTTTTTTTCTCCTCTCTCTCTTTCTTTCTCTCGTTCTATTCCGTTAGGATATTACATTCAGGGGTAGTCTTTCTTGGGGAGGTAATGAATTTAGCCAGGGAAGTCTGGAGAGGGAGGCTGGAGGGTTTTTGTGAATGTGTCAGAGCTTCGCTATTCAGCTTTCTGCCATAAACACACTGCTTCAGACTTCTGGACTTTGAAAAAGGTTTCCAAAGTTCCACAAGCCAGGGGATATTAGACAAAGAAACCCGAGGAGGGGAGGGGCTGTTTCTTTGTTCTGACTCAATCACAAACTGCCAGCTTGGGTTTTCCACATTCTGCACATCAGAACAGGAAGGCCACTACTGCAACATGACTGGGCTTTAATCAGACAGAAGAGCTACAACGGGGAGGGAAGAGGGGCAGAAGGAGGATAGAGGGAGGATAGAGGGAGAATGAAAGAGACAGAGAGAGACCAAGAGAGAGAGAGAGAGATAAGAAAGCCATCACCTACAGAGAAATGAACCTGGTGAAGAGCCCCCTAAGCAAACTGGTCCTGGGGCTCTGTTCACAAACACAAACAGACCCCACAGAGCCTCAGATACAGCACCACAATTAGACCCAACCAAATTATGAGAAAACAAAAAGATAATTACTTGACACATTCGAAAGAACTTACAAAAAAACAGAGCAAACTAGAATGCTATTTGCTCTAAACAGAGAGTACACAGTGGCAGAATACCTGAGCCAAAATTAAGGAAATCTTTGACTATGTACAGACTCAGTGAGCATAGCCTTGCTATTGAGAAATGCTGCCAAAGGCAGACCTGGCTCTCAAGAGAAGACAGGCTATGTGCACACTGCCCACAAAATGAGGTGGAAACTGAGCTGAACTTCCTAACCTCCTGCTAAATGTATGACCATATTAGAGACACATATTTCCCTCAGATTACACAGATCCACAAAGAATTTGAAAACAAAACTAATTTTGATAAACTCTCATGTCTATTGGGTGAAATACCAAAGTGTGCAATCACAGAGGAAAGATTTGTGACCTGTTGCCACAAGAAAAGGGCAACCAGTGAAGAACAAACACCACTGTAAATACAACCCATATTTATTTGCACATCATTACAACACTGCATATAGACATAATATGACATTTGAAATGTCTTTATTAATTTGGAACTTTTGTAAGTGTAATGTTTACTGTTAATTTATTGTTTATTTCACTTTTGCATAATATCTATTTCACTTGCTTGGCAATGCTAACATATGCTTCCCATGCCAATAAAAGCCCCTTAAATTGAGAGAGAGAGAGAGAGAGAGAGAGAGAGAGAGAGAGAGAGAGAGAGAGAGAGAGAGAGAGAGAGAGGAGAGAGAATATAAAGAGGATAGAGTGAGCAGGATAGAGAGAGAGAGAGAGAGAGAGAGAGAGAGAGAGAGAGAGAGAGAGAGAGAGAGAGAGAGAGAGAGAGAGAGAGAGAATATAAAGAGGATAAAGTGAAGGATAGAGAGGGGGAAGGAGTGAAGTAAAGGGAAGGGAAAATTAGTGAAAGAAGGAAGGAGAGCCGTAGAGAGCGAGAGAAGAGAGAGAAAGAGAAGGAAGGAAGGAGAGCCATAGAGATAGAGAGAAGAGAGAGAAAGAGAAGGAAGGAGAGCCATAGAGATAGAGAGAAGAGAGAGAAAGAGAAGGAAGGAGAGCCATAGAGATAGAGAGAAGAGAGAGAAGGGAGGAAGGAGATCCATAGAGAGAGAGAAGAGCGAGAAATGAGGCTTGTTAAAAATAGACAGCATCTTCTCAGTAAGAACCCATCTCCAACCCCGACGTCACAAGACCATGTGTATTCCAATAAAACACTACTGCATTTCCAGAAAACCAACCCTGAGACAAAATACTAATTGATTGGTTCAACCAGAGAAGCCCGTAGCCAGCAGAGGAACACGGCATTGAACTACATGAAAGTAACTACCTGTATGTACACAAGTACCTCATTTTACACTTAGTGAATGTAAATAACCCTGGCAATCAACTAAATGTGTATTCACAGTAGCCCCAGTAGTTCCTCACTTCTTCTGATGATTCCCACCATGTTGTAATAGGGAATATGGTGCGATTTTGAACACACCCCCTGAATCCAAATAGGCTTAAACCAAGCCTATTTAAATGAACGATGGTTCACACAACTGGGGTGGAAACTGAAGCAGCAGCAAGAGTAGAACGAAGAGTTACATAGAACACATCTTCCATCCTCCACCATGTAATTCAGTGACTGGGCTCCGTTAATAAAACACTAGGTGTGTGGAGCAGTCTAACCTCACCTGATTCATAGCTACACAACCACACACACACACAGACACACACACACACACACACACACAAGCTCACGCAAACACAACACATGCGCAGATGAGGGCGCACAAGGTTGAGGTTAATTGCAATTAAATTCTTGAAATCACTCATGAAATTGAGAATTGACATTAAATTCAATTAGAATTTTGTTTTCAAGTTTTGAAATTGAATTAGAATTAGACTGTTTAAAAATTAGAATTAAATAGAAATTGTAAAAGCATGTAATCTTTGGAATTTAATTCAATTGGAATTCAATACTTGTACATTTCCCAGTTCATGGAATTAATGAACTTAGTATAAAAATGTTACTGCAAGACTTGTTTTAAATATTTTTTTACTTACATTTCTATATTTCCAGTATAGCTAAGCTGTCTGGACATGATCAGACTGAGGAAATTTAATTTGTGGAATTGTTAGGGATAATATAGATTTGGGAATATAATTATTGGAATTGACCTAACATTGGAATTGAGAGGAATTGAGTTATCTCTGAATTCAAAGACTAACCTGGAATTTTAATTGAATTACATGGAATTTACAGGGAGAGGGAATTGAATTAGATTTGAATTTGTGGAATTAACCCCAATCCTGCATCCACACACAGAGACACACTCACCTCAGCTTATGACAGTGCGTGCACACACACACACACACACACACACACACACACACACACACACACACTATTCATTCAGTGCAAAACTCAACACTTTATGTATTCTCCATATCAGTCACCTACTTGAGAGATAATGACTTGATTCCTTGAAATGAACAATGTCCTTCACTATATCATATTGATCAGCACATTGGTGTGTGTGTGATGTGATTACAGCACAGCTTGGTCAGGCCCAGCACAACAACAGATGCTGCTCTTTCACCTGCTGGTGAAACTGGCTTTCCTTCACACACCCTCTGTCTCTCTCCCCTCTCTCTCTGTCTAAATCTCAGTGTTTCCTTTCAGCTTACCTCAAACTCAATGGCCTCTGCAGTCATTACATTTCCCTCTATTCAAATAGAGAAAGAAAATAAACATTCATTTGTGTACATGGAGAAGCATATTACTCCTACCCTGACACGACCTTTGGAAAATAATAAAAATTACATTTTCTATTCTTCATTGCAGAACAGGAAGTTACAGCTCTACTCCTCATAGCAGAACAGAAAGTTACCCCTCTACTCTTCATTGCAGAACAGGAAGTTACCCCTCTACTCTTCATTGCAGAACAGGAAGTTACCCATCTAGTCTTCATTTCAGTGTAATTTCTTTGAGTGATGTCTCTTCATTTCAGCTTTAGTGCCTTCACCAGGGTGTGGCTTTCATTCCTTCTCCAAAGACTCTTTTCCTTTAGTCAGCAGCACCTCACTTATGAAAGTGTGTGTGTGCGTGTGTGGTGTGTGTGTGTGTGTAGTTTCTCTCTTGTTATTCTCTGACAATGTGTAGAAGTGTTGGTTGAATGATCAAAAGTCTTCCCTCACAAACAGACCCATATTCATCTCCACTGTGTTTTTAGAATTATCCCTCACAAACAAACATCCCTTTATCCAACTCCAACAACAGCCAATTACACACTTTGATTTCTATTTATCTCCCGTTTGTCTCTGGTTGCTGTTTAGCTGCTATTGGATTAAATACAACTGTTAGTGGAGACGATCTGGATCGGACCTTAATTAACCACCATCAGGCCGGGAAGAGATGGATTATTTTATGCAACGACCAATTAGGATCATTAACAATCGCCTCTCGCTGATGTCTAACATTATAATTAGCCTGTTGTGTTTGTTCATTTACATCATGACTGGTTTAAAAAGAAACCTCTTCGTAGAAGCTTGTATAGTTTGTATAGTTAACAATGTGTAGTTACATAGAGGTTACAGTTAATACTGTGTAATTACATAGACAGGGATTACAGTTAATACTGTGTAATTACATAGACAGGGATTACAGTTAATACTGTGTAATTACATAGACAGGGATTATAGTTAATACTGTGTAATTACATAGACAGGGATTACAGTTAATACTGTGTAATTACATAGACAGGGATTACAGGTAATACTGTGTAGTTACATAGATATAGGGGTTACAGTTAATACTGTGTAATTGCATAGACAGGGATTACAGGTAATACTGTGTAATTACATAGACAGGGATTACAGTTAATACTGTGTAATTACATAGACAGGGATTACAGTTAATACTGTGTAATTACATAGACAGGGATTACAGTTAATACTGTGTAATTACATAGACAGGGATTATAGTTAATACTGTGTAATTACATAGACAGGGATTACAGTTAATACTGTGTAATTACATAGACAGGGATTACAGGTAATACTGTGTAGTTACATAGATATAGGGGTTACAGTTAATACTGTGTAATTGCATAGACAGGGATTACAGGTAATACTGTGTAATTACATAGACAGGGATTACAGTTAATACTGTGTAATTACATAGACAGGGATTACAGGTAATACTGTGTAGTTACATAGATGTAGGGGTTACAGTTAATACTGTGTAATTGCATAGACAGGGATTACAGGTAATACTGTGTAGTTACATAGATATAGGGGTTACAGTTAATACGGTGTAATTACATAGACAGGGATTACAGTTAATACTGTGCAATTACATAGATATAGGGGTTACAGTTAATACTGTGTAATTGCATAGACAGGGATTACAGGTAATACTGTGTAGTTACATAGACAGGGGTAACAGTTAGTGTGTAGTTACATAGACAGGAATTACAGGTAATACTGTGTAGTTACATAGACAGAGGTAACAGTTAGTGTGTAGTTACATAGACAGGGATTACAGGTAATACTGTGTAGTAACATAGACAGAGGTAACTGTTAATGTGTAGTTACATAGATATAGGGGTTACAGTTAATACTGTGTAGTAACATAGATATAGGAGTTACAGTTAATACTGAGTAATTGCATAGACAGGGATTACAGGTAATACTGTGTAGTAACATAGACAGGGGTAACAGTTAATACTGTGTAGTAACATAGATATAGGGGTTACAGTTAATACTGTGTAGTAACATAGACAGGGGTAACAGTTAGTGTGTAGTTATAGATATAGGGGTTACAGTTAATACTGTGTAGTAACATAGATATAGGGGTTACAGTTAATACTGTGTAGTAACATAGATATAGGGGTTACAGTTAATACTGTGTAGTAACATAGATATAGGGGTTACAGTTAATACTGTGTAGTTACATAGATATAGGGGTTACAGTTAATACTGCGTAGTTACATATATATATAGGGGTTACAGTTAATACTGCGTAGTTACATATATATAGGGGTTACAGTTAATACTGTGTAGTAACATAGATATAGGGGTTACAGTTAATACTGTGTAGTTACATAGATATAGGGGTTACAGTTAATACTGTGTAGTTACATAGATATAGGGGTTACAGTTAATACTGCGTAGTTACATATATATATAGGGGTTACAGTTAATACTGTGTAGTTACATAGATATAGGGGTTACAGTTAATACTGCGTAGTTAAATAGATATAGGGGTTACAGTTAATACTGCGTAGTTACATATATATATAGGGGTTACAGTTAATACTGTGTAGTTACATAGATATAGGGGTTACAGTAAATACTGTGTAGGTACATATATATATATATATATAGGAGTTACAGTTAATACTGTGTAGTTACATAGATATAGGGGTTACAGTTAATACTGTGTAGTTACATAGATATAGGGGTTACAGTTAATACTGTGTAATTACATAGATATAGGTGTTACAGTTAACACTGTGTAGTTACATAGACAGGGATTACAGGTAATACTTTGTAGTTACATAGACAGAGGTAACAGTTAGTGTGTAGTTACATAGATATAGGGGTTACAGTTAATACTGTGTAGTAACATAGATATAGGAGTTACAGTTAATACTGTGTAGTTACAGATATTGGACACAAAGAGAGGGGGGAAGGAGAAGGGAAGAAGGAGGGAGAAGGAGGGAGAGAGGGTCCCCACAGGATCCACGCCTGCGTCTGCTTTCCTCGCTCTTCTTCTGTAGACCTTGACCCCAGACATAGCGAGCGGATCAATCAATTACATCTCCACTCCACCAATCAAACAATGTTATTATCAGGCATCGGCTCGTCGACCTGGAAAGGTCAGCACAATCAAAGGCTGCTGTGATGTGATTGCCAGCGCCGACTCATGTGGCAGTAACCGGGAGTGGCAGCTCAATGCCAACTGAGGGCCATTTTGGAGCGAGAAGGCAGAGCAGGAGGAGGAGAAAAAGAGGGAGTGAGAGAGAGAAGGAGAGAGGGAGGAACTGAGGGACAACCTAAGAATAGCCTCACTTTTGACAGCACACAAAGAGGGGAAAAAACAGCAAAACAAATAAGCATACGTCTAAAGGTTAGAGAGAAAAGTAAACAGTCTGAAACCCCTGAGTGCACCACATCCAATCCAACAACTAGAAAGCAGGCATCTGAGTGAGAGGAAACACAGAGCAGAGCCAAAATGGCCGCAGTCACTAACGCACTCTAGCTCTCTTTGTTCCATGGCCTGTTTCTCTCTAGGAGATGAGGGGAAGACACCTTCACCTGAATAACTGAGGCAGAAGAAATCAATGAAACATCAATGTGGCTGCCACCATTCACGTCAACTTAACTTTCAGAAAAGGCACGAAGGATGACAAAAGCAAAGAGGTTGACAGTATTGAGACTTACATACATAAAAAGGACTTGTGCTTATAACACTAACAAGGAGTCCTTCTGTCTTCCTGCCATCTTTCCCTCTGGAAAGGCCCTGAGGTGTCCAGGTTGTTGCCTGCTTTTTAGGATTTTCAACCCAACTTGTACAGTATAATAACCTGACAGGTAGGTAAGTCTCTCTCTCTCTCGCTCGCTCCCTCCCTGCATACTGAGGTGAATGTGACCATGGCCTCTCCATTCACCCCTTTAGAGCTCTGTATAAATCACACCTACTCAGCAGATTACACCGAGAAAGAGCGAGAGCACATGAACAAGTCTCCTCTTCTCTCCTTTAAAAAGAACTACAACACCTTGAGATAAGACTCTGGAAGACTAGCGAAGACGAGAGAGGACTTGGGGTCACTAGCATAGAGATATTACAGCTAGAAATCCCATCCCCGCCCTATAGGCAGCGTCTAGATATCCCCGCTCTATAGGCAGCGTCTAGATATCCCCGCTCTATAGGCAGCGTCTAGATATCCCCGCTCTATAGGCAGCGTCTAGATATCCCCCTCTATAGGCAGCGTCTAGATATCCCCCTCTATAGGCAGCGTCTAGATATCCCCCTCTATAGGCAGCGTCTAGATATCCCCACTCTATAGGCAGCGTCTAGATATCCCCACTCTATAGGCAGCGTCTAGATATCCCCACTCTATAGGCAGCGTCTAGATATCCCCACTCTATAGGCAGCGTCTAGATATCCCCCTCTATAGGCAGCGTCTAGATATCCCCCTCTATAGGCAGCGTCTAGATATCCCCCTCTATAGGCAGCGTCTAGATATCCCCCTCTATAGGCAGCGTCTAGATATCCCCACTCTATAGGCAGCGTCTAGATATCCCCACTCTATAGGCAGCGTCTAGATATCCCCCTCTATAGGCAGCGTCTAGATATCCCACTCTATAGGCAGCGTCTAGATATCCCCACTCTATAGGCAGCGTCTAGATATCCCCACTCTATAGGCAGCGTCTAGATATCCCCCTCTATAGGCAGCGTCTAGATATCCCCACTCTATAGGCAGCGTCTAGATATCCCCCTCTATAGGCAGCGTCTAGATATCCCCCTCTATAGGCAGCGTCTAGATATCCCACTCTATAGGCAGCGTCTAGATATCCCCCTCTATAGGCAGCGTCTAGATATCCCCACTCTATAGGCAGCGTCTAGATATCCCCCTCTATAGGCAGCGTCTAGATATCCCCCTCTATAGGCAGCGTCTAGATATCCCCCCTCTATAGGCAGCGTCTAGATATCCCCCTCTATAGGCAGCGTCTAGATATCCCCACTCTATAGGCAGCGTCTAGATATCCCCCTCTATAGGCAGCGTCTAGATATCCCCCTCTATAGGCAGCGTCTAGATATCCCCCCTCTATAGGCAGCGTCTAGATATCCCCCCTCTATAGGCAGCGTCTAGATATCCCCCTCTATAGGCAGCGTCTAGATATCCCCACTCTATAGGCAGCGTCTAGATATCCCCACTCTATAGGCAGCGTCTAGATATCCCCACTCTATAGGCAGCGTCTAGATATCCCCACTCTATAGGCAGCGTCTAGATATCCCCACTCTATAGGCAGCGTCTAGATATCCCCCCTCTATAGGCAGCGTCTAGATATCCCCCTCTATAGGCAGCGTCTAGATATCCCCACTCTATAGGCAGCGTCTAGATATCCCCACTCTATAGGCAGCGTCTAGATATCCCCACTCTATAGGCAGCGTCTAGATATCCCCACTCTATAGGCAGCGTCTAGATATCCCCACTCTATAGGCAGCGTCTAGATATCCCCACTCTATAGGCAGCGTCTAGATATCCCCCCTCTATAGGCAGCGTCTAGATATCCCCACTCTATAGGCAGCGTCTAGATATCCCCACTCTATAGGCAGCGTCTAGATATCCCCCTCTATAGGCAGCGTCTAGATATCCCCACTCTATAGGCAGCGTCTAGATATCCCCCTCTATAGGCAGCGTCTAGATATCCCCACTCTATAGGCAGCGTCTAGATATCCCCCTCTATAGGCAGCGTCTAGATATCCCCCTCTATAGGCAGCGTCTAGATATCCCCCTCTATAGGCAGCGTCTAGATATCCCCACTCTATAGGCAGCGTCTAGATATCCCCACTCTATAGGCAGCGTCTAGATATCCCCCTCTATAGGCAGCGTCTAGATATCCCCCTCTATAGGCAGCGTCTAGATATCCCCCTCTATAGGCAGCGTCTAGATATCCCCCCTCTATAGGCAGCGTCTAGATATCCCCCCTCTATAGGCAGCGTCTAGATATCCCCACTCTATAGGCAGCTGGCATACCACTGGTGCTCATCTAGAAAGAGCTGCATTATGCATTCAGCTGAGTCTCAGTGAGGGAGAGTCTATGGCCAGATAATAGGTCTGTAGCCATTAGTCACTGGACTCATACTGCACTGCAGACAAGATAAGAGATGAGATGCAGGGAGGAGAGAGGAAGAGGAGGAGGAGAGAGGTCTAGTGGTCATTATAGTGGAAGGCGTAATGGATGGTCATTTGGTTCACACTCTCATCACTATCTCGGTCTTCTTTCACTCTCCTCCTCTTATTTATCTCTCTCTCCCTCTTCCTCTTTAATCTACCTCTTCTCCCTCACACTGCCTCCCCTCTACCCTCCCACTCTTCCTTCGACTCTCGGTCTGTGTTAATAATGGGGAGTGTTGCCTCAGCCTGCTGACTGGGGTAGAGAGCAGTCAAGGAGGGAGGTTAGAGGTCAGGGGAAATGATGAGTGTTGTTATGAGAGGGCAGACGAGGCCTATCTGATATGGTTGAAGCCTTATTATACTGTCTCTGGCATTGGTGACTCTTATAACACACGTATTAGGATGGCATCGCTATTAGCTCGATGACACTGTTGTTTAATGCTGCATTAAGGTACTGAATTACCTAAATTGCTTCGAGGGGAATTTTGTGTGTGTTTTTGTTTATCTATCTTTGTGGGGACCAGAAGTCCTCACAAGGACAGTAAAACAAGGAACATTTAAACAATTGGGGACATTTTGCCAGTCCCCACAAGGAAAAATGCATGGGGTTAGGTTTAGGGTTACAATTTGGGTTAAAAATGAAGGTTAGGATTAGGGGTTATGGTTAGGTATAGGTATAGTTTTAGGGTTAGGGGTTAAGGTTAGGGAAAATAGGATTTTGGATGGGAATCTTTTATTTTGTCCCCATAAGGATAGAAATACAAAAGTGTGTGTGTGTGTGTGTGTGTGTGTGTGTGTGTGTGTGTGTGTGTGTGTGTGTGTGTGTGTGTGTGTGTGTGTGTGTGTGTGTGTGTGTGTGTGTATATATATATATATATATATATATATATATATATATATATATATATAGGGCTACAGCCCAGGTCTACAGGGTAAGGTAGGTAGGGAAGTAGGGAGGGATGTAGGGAGGGAGGGGGAGGAGAAAGAAAGTGAAACATTGTATTTCTCTACTTCTATGTGAATTGGCCTCTTCCATTCATTCCTAGCGGGGCTCTATAATAATGCTGGTAACAAGCTAGTTGATGGGTTTCTTTAGTATCCTCATAGCAACACGTTGGCTTTAGAAGATATTGGGCTTAATTCAACTCCCATCTTATTCTCCCTGTGATAAAAAAATGACTCGGTGGATCCGCAGACAAAGGAGAATATACACACACAGACAAAGCGGATCACACAGTGCCAATCAAACACACATCACGCCAAATTAAATCCCATTCAAATACACCCAAACAGAGACAGGGACGGGGATGGGGGGGCATTAGAGTTTCAGTGTGAACATCTGTGTAATCCTGACCCAGTCACCTGGCCATGCTTCAAAGGGATGTGTGTGTGGTTGTGTGTTCTGTTGGCACAATGACACACACTAATCTGCTCAAGCTGTTCCCCACGTGACCCAAACCAGGGTACAACCTTACGGACTTTAGAAACAGACTTCAGAAGAGACTGACTGCTGAGCTTCCCAGCAGTCCAACAAAACAGAACCTCAAAGCCCACAGTGACTATTGTTCAGGTGATTACTGTGTCTGTAGGACTGTCGGTTGGCCGGGCAACGGGGTTTGTCACAATTATGGGATGGATGAAAACAAGGTGAATTCCTACAGCTTCTAAAGAAAAAAGACAAAGAGTACAGTTGATTCATCTGAACTCTAAAACGAACACAATCCCTGCAGCTTGAAAGTGTGTGTGTGTGTGTGTGTGTGTGTGTGTGTGTGTGTGTGTGTGTGTGTGTGTGTGTGTGTGTGTGTGTGTGTGTGAGCGCGTGCATGCACACTAGAGACCACTCTGCCAACACTATGTGACATTAACAGTTTCTCAAACCCACACTGAAAGAAAAAAGTGACACTTTTGCAGCTCGGCAACAAACAGTTCCAGTCAGTCATGTTGAACGCGTCACACAGAGGGCATGTAAGAGATGAGAGAAGATGTATAGACCACTTAAGCACGGGGGACAGGTAGATTCCCCTAACATTCATTCATACCGCGCTAACGCCCTGCGCTGCAGAGATGCTAACACCCAAAACAAACGGCCTCTCCCCAAACCCCCCCCCCCCCCCCCTCTCCCTCGTTCAGTCTCCTCTCCAACCTTTTCTGTGGAAAATCCTCCTCTCTTCTCTCCGGATCCATAATTCACAGCTATGCTCCCTGGATTTATTGGGGGAAGAAAGGAGGGAGGAAAAAAAGGGAGGGAATATTTATAGAGCTACATCATATGGATCTCTAAGGAAAGATTAGGAGAGAGAAAGACTGTGTCTGAACTGTGGTGGAGAGGTGTCTGGGTGGTGGAGAGGTGTCTGGGTGGTGGAGAGGTGCCTGGGTGGTGGAGACCTGTCTGGGTGGTCGAGACGTATCTGGGTGGTGGAGACGTATCTGGGTGGTGGAGAGGTGTCTGGGTGGTGGAGAGGTGTCTGGGTGGTGGAGAGGTGTCTGGGTGGTGGAGAGGTGTCTGGGTGGTCGAGACGTATCTGGGTGGTGGAGAGGTGTCTGGGTGGTGGAGAGGTGTCTGGGTGGTGGAGAGGTGTCTGGGTGGTGGAGAGGTGTCTGGGTGGTGGAGAGGTGTCTGGGTGGTCGAGACCTGTCTGGGTGGTCGAGACGTATCTGGGTGGTGCAGAGGTGTCTGGGTGGTGGAGAGGTGTCTGGGTGGTGGAGAGGTGTCTGGGTGGTGGAGAGGTGTCTGGGTGGTGGAGAGGTGTCTGGGTGGTGGAGAGGTGTCTGGGTGGTGGAGACCTGTCTGGGTGGTCGAGACGTATCTGGGTGGTGGAGAGGTGTCTGGGTGGTGCAGAGGTGTCTGGGTGGTGGAGAGGTGTCTGGGTGGTGGAGACGTGTCTGGGTGGTGGAGAGGTGCCTGGGTGGTGGAGAGGTGTCTGGGTGGTGGAGAGGTGTCTGGGTGGTCGAGACCTGTCTGGGTGGTCGAGACGTATCTGGGTGGTGCAGAGGTGTCTGGGTGGTGGAGAAGTGTCTGGGTGGTGGAGAGGTGTCTGGGTGGTGGAGAGGTGTCTGGGTGGTGGAGAGGTGTCTGGGTGGTGGAGAGGTGTCTGGGTGGTGGAGACCTGTCTGGGTGGTCGAGACGTATCTGGGTGGTGGAGAGGTGTCTGGGTGGTGCAGAGGTGTCTGGGTGGTGGAGAGGTGTCTGGGTGGTGGAGACGTGTCTGGGTGGTGGAGAGGTGCCTGGGTGGTCGAGACGTATCTGGGTGGTGGAGAGGTGTCTGGGTGGTGGAGAGGTGTCTGGGTGGTGGAGAGGTGTCTGGGTGGTGGAGAGGTGTCTGGGTGGTGGAGAGGTGTCTGGGTGGTCGAGACCTGTCTGGGTGGTCGAGACGTATCTGGGTGGTGCAGAGGTGTCTGGGTGGTGGAGAGGTGTCTGGGTGGTGGAGAGGTGTCTGGGTGGTGGAGAGGTGTCTGGGTGGTGGAGAGGTGTCTGGGTGGTGGAGAGGTGTCTGGGTGGTGGAGAGGTGTCTGGGTGGTGGAGACCTGTCTGGGTGGTCGAGACGTATCTGGGTGGTGGAGAGGTGTCTGGGTGGTGCAGAGGTGTCTGGGTGGTGGAGAGGTGTCTGGGTGGTGGAGACGTGTCTGGGTGGTGGAGAGGTGCCTGGGTGGTGGAGAGGTGTCTGGGTGGTGGAGAGGTGTCTGGGTGGTGGAGAGGTGTCTGGGTGGTCGAGACCTGTCTGGGTGGTCGAGACGTATCTGGGTGGTGCAGAGGTGTCTGGGTGGTGGAGAGGTGTCTGGGTGGTGGAGAGGTGTCTGGGTGGTGGAGAGGTGTCTGGGTGGTGGAGAGGTGTCTGGGTGGTGGAGAGGTGTCTGGGTGGTGGAGACCTGTCTGGGTGGTCGAGACCTGTCTGGGTGGTGGAGAGGTGTCTGGGTGGTGCAGAGGTGTCTGGGTGGTGGAGAGGTGTCTGGGTGGTGGAGACGTGTCTGGGTGGTGGAGAGGTGCCTGGGTGGTGGAGAGGTGCCTGGGTGGTGGAGAGGTGTCTGGGTGGTGGAGAGGTGTCTGGGTGGTGGAGAGGTGTCTGGGTGGTGAAGAGGTGTCTGGGTGGTGGAGAGGTGTCTGTGGGTGGTGGAGAGGTGTCTGGGTGGTGGAGAGGTGTCTGGGTGGTGGAGAGGTGTCTGGGTGGTGGAGAGGTGTCTGGGTGGTGGAGAGGTGTCTGGGTGGTGGAGAGGTGTCTGGGTGGTGGAGAGGTGTCTGGGTGGTGGAGAGGTGTCTGGGTGGTGGAGAGGTGTCTGGGTGGTGGAGAGGTGTCTGGGTGGTGGAGAGGTGTCTGGGTGGTGGAGAGGTGTCTGGGTGGTGGAGAGGTGTCTGGGTGGTGGAGAGGTGTCTGGGTGGTGGAGACGTGTCTGGGTGGTGGAGACGTGTCTGGGTGGTGGAGAGGTGTCTGGGTGGTGGAGAGGTGTCTGGGTGCATGATGGTGTGCGCTGCCTGTAACTTACTGGGTTAAAGACCAAAGCTGAACGTTAATACACTCTGTCTAGGGGCCTCCCGGGTGGCGCAGTGGTCTAGGGCACTGCATCGCAATGCCAGCTGCGCCACCAGAGTCTCTGGGTTCGCGCCCAGGCTCTGTCGCAGCCGGCCGCGACCGGGAGTTCCGTGGGGCGACGCACAATTGGCATAGTGTCGTCCGGGTTAGGGAGGGTTTGGCCGGTAGGGATATCCTTGTCTCATCGCGCTCCAGCGACTCCTGTGGCGGGCCGGGCGCAGTGCGCACTAACCAAGGGGGCCAGGTACACGGTGTTTCCTCCGACACATTGGTTCGGCTGGCTTCCGGGTTAGAGGCGCGCTGTGTTAAGAAGCAGTGCGGCTTGGTTGGGTTGTGCTTCGGAGGACGCATGGCTTTCGACCTTCGTCTCTCCCGAGCAGGTAGGGGAGTTGTAGCGATGAGACAAGATAGTAATTACTAGCGATTGGATACCACGAAAATTGGGGAGAAAAGGGGGTAAAATATTTTTTTTTATACACTATGACAAGGCTAGATTAAAACAGCATCATTGTGGAGCTGCAGAGCTCCACACAAGGCAGATGGAGGATTTCTACAGTATGGTAGCAACGTTGAGTGGACATACAGAGCAGGATTCAGAAACAAACTGATAGAGAAGAATTGAACTAAAACAAAAAGGCAGGTAGCATTAGAGTCAGACTCCGGATTCACAGGACCTGGATGTGTCTCAAATGGCACCTCGTTCCCTATATAGTGCACTAGATTTGACCAGGGTCCATAGGGTGCCATTTGGGATGCACACACTGTTTTGATACTTTAATCAATCAAATGTAATTATAAAGCCCTTTTTACATCAGCCGATGTCACAAAGTGCTTATACAGAAACCAGCCAAAACTCCAAACAGCAAGCAATGCAGGTGTAGAAGCACGGTGACTAGGAAAAACTACCTAGAAAGGCAGGAATCTAGGAAGAAACCTAGAGAGGAACCAGGCTATGAGGGGTGGCTAGTCCTCTTCTGGCTGTGCCGGGTGGAGATTATAACAGTACATGTCCAAGATGTTCAAACGTTCATAGATGACCAGCAGGGTCAAATAATAATCATCACAGTGGTTGTCGAGGGTGTAACAGGTCAGCACCTCAGGAGTAATTGTCAGTTGGCTTTTCACAGCCGAGCATTCAGAGTTAGAGACAGCACGTGCGGTAAAGAGAGAGAGTCATAAACAGCAGGTCCGGGACAAGGTAGCACGACAGGTGAACAGGTCAGGATTCCATAGCTGCAGGCAGAACAGTTGGGACTGGGGACAGCAAGGAGTCATCTTACTGATCTCCCTCCCCTCCCAGAGGACCTGAGCCCTGGGACCATGCCTCAGGTCCTCTGGGAGGGGAGGGAGATCAGTAAGTCCTGATCTAACATGATTTGACAAGTAAAAGCAAAGCAACACATATCTCAGTATACATGTACACTGTACATTGACTGTGTGTTGTGTGTCCCTTGCTGCACAATGAATATCCCTGTAGGGACAAAGTTTAAATTCAACTGAATAGATGGTCACTGGAGAGAATAGCACACTGTGTGACTCAGATGTATTTAAACGAGACAAAAGATAATTTTTTACTTGAAGAAAACACAACACGAGCAAGAATTGACTTAAAAAATCCAGAGTTGAAAGAGTTTTTTCACTTTTCCAGAAAGTTATTTTAGCCTCCAACAGAATGTGTGTAACGGGACTGGTAATGAGACAGAGTAAATGACCAGGACACAGACCTGTACACCTCCAGGCACATCAGTAGGGGGGCCACTGGCCCCATCTTTCATAGACCTTCCTCTGAACCCTCTCCTCCTCTTCACCCCTACCGTCATACCTCAGTGTCTGCCCACTGTCGACTTCTCCCTATCCCCTCATCTCTCTCTTCTTCCTGCTCTATTCATCTCACTCTTTTCTCTCTCTCTTCCGCTCTCTTGTTCCCTCAATGTATCTCTCTTCATCTCTCCTCTTCATCTCTCTTGTTCCCTCAATGTATCTCTTCATCTCTCCTCTTCTCCCTCTATTCATTTCTCTTGTTCCCTCAATATATCTCTATTCATCTCTCTTGTTCCCTAACTGTATCTCTCTTCATCTCTCCTCTTCTCCCTTTATTCATATCTCTTGTTCCTTCAATGTATCTCTCTTCATCTCTCCTCTTCTCCCTCTATTCATATCTCTTGTTCCCTCAATGTATCTCTCTTCATTTCTCCTCTTCTCTCTCTATTCATCTCTCTTATTCTCCTTGCTGAAGTAGCTGCTGTACCTCCTCACTCTGGTACTGTCTCCCTCCTAGTCTCTTCCTCCTCACCCTGCTACTGTCTCTCTCCTAGTCTCTTCCTCCTCACCCTGCTACTGTCTCCCTCCTAGTCTCTTCCTCCTCACCCTGCTACTGTCTCTCTCCTAGTCTTTTCCTCCTCTTCCCTCTGTTACTGTCTCTCTCCTAGTCTCTTCCTCCTCTTCCCTCTGTTACTGTCTCTCTCCTAGTCTCTTCTTCCTCACTCTGTTACTGTCTCTCTCCTAGTCTCTTCTCATCCTGCTGTTATTGTCTCTCTCCTAGTCTCTTCCTCCTCTTCCCTCTGTTACTGTCTCTCTCCTAGTCTCTTCTTCCTCACTCTGTTACTGTCTCTCTCCTAGTCTCTTCTCATCCTGCTGTTATTGTCTCTCTCCTAGTCTCTTCCTCCTCACTCTGTTACTGTCTCCCTCCTAGTCTCTTCCTCCTCACTTTGTTACTGTCTCCCTCCTAGTCTCTTCCTCCTCCCTCTGTTACTGTCTCTCTCCTAGTCTCTTCCTCTTCCCCCTGTTACTGTCTCTCTCCTAGTCTCTTCCTCCTCCTCCCTCTGTTACTGTCTCTCTCCTAGTCTCTTCCTCCTCCCTCCGTCTCTCTCCTAGTCTCTTCCTCCTCTTCCCTCTGTTAATGTCTCTCTCCAAGTCTCTTCCTCCTCCTCCCTCTGTTACTGTCTCTCTCCAAGTCTCTTCCTCCTCCCTGTTACTGTCTCTCTCCTAGTCTCTTCCTCCTCCTCCCTCTGTTACTGTCTCTCTCCAAGTCTCTACCTCCTACTCCCTCTGTTACTGTCTCTCTCCTAGTCTCTTCTCCTCCTGCTGTTATTGTCTCTCTCCTAGTCTTTTCGTCTTCACTCTGTTACTGTCTCTCTCCTAGTCTCTTCCTCCTCTTCCCTCTGGTACTGTCTCTCTCCTAGTCTCTTCCTCCTCTTCCCTCTGTTACTGTCTCTCTCCTAGTCTCTTCCACCTCGTCCCTCTGTTACTGTCTCTCTCCTAGTCTTTTCCTCCTCCTCCCTCTGTTACTGTCTCTCTCCTAGTCTCTTCCTCCTCCTCCCTCTGTTACTGTCTCTCTCCTAGTCTCTTCCTCCTCCTCCCTCTGTTACTGTCTCTCTCCTAGTCTCTTCATCCTCATCCCTCTGGTACTGTCTCTCTCCTAGTCTCTTCCTCCTCTTCCCTCTGGTACTGTCTCTCTCCTAATCTCTTCCTCCTCTTCCCTCTGGTACTGTCTCTCTCCTAGTCTCTTTCTCTTCCCTCTGTTACTGTCTCTCTCCTAGTCTGTTCCTCCTCCTCCCTCTGGTACTGTCTCTCTCCTAGTCTCTTTCTCTTCCCTCTGTTACTGTCTCTCTCCTAGTCTCTTTCTCTTCCCTCTGTTACTGTCTCTCTCCTAATCTCTTTCTCTTCCCTCTGTTACTGTCTCTCTCCTAGTCTCTTTCTCTTCCCTCTGTTACTGTCTCTCTCCTAATCTCTTTCTCTTCCCCCTGTTACTGTCTCTCTCCTAATCTCTTTCTCTTCCCTCTGTTACTGTCTCTCTCCTAATCTCTTTCTCTTCCCTCTGTTACTGTCTCTCTCCTAATCTCTTTCTCTTCCCTCTGTTACTGTCTCTCTCCTAATCTCTTTCTCTTCCCTCTGTTACTGTCTCTCTCCTAGTCTCTTCCTCCTCCTCCCTCTGTTACTGTCTCTCTCCTAGTCTCTTTCTCTTCCCTCTGTTACTGTCTCTCTCCTAGTCTCTTTATCCTCCCTCTGGTACTGTCTCTCTCCTAGTCTCTTTATCCTCCCTCTGTTACTGTCTCTCTCCTAGTCTCTTTATCCTCCCTCTTCCCTCTGTTTCATCTCTTCTACCTGTTGTTGTCGTTGTGGCAGCAGAGAGAGCTGTCTATCCCAGGGCTGAGGGTAAGTGACAGTGTAAGTGACTGAACAACTAACTGACTGACTGATTGACCAGTTACCCCTGACAGAGGACACAGTTCAATCTAGTAGGTCTTCTACCACTAGGCTTTCCCCTGACGCTCTCTCTCTTGATCTCAAACATGGTTATATGAGATTTTAAACCTCCTGAGGATCTAGGGTCACAACCTGAGGACCTCATTCCAAACAGCCCAGCCATTCATTGGGAGGTTACATTGTGAGGTAGCTTGCCATGTCATATCTTAAGGTCTAGGGTGTGAAGCTGATTGAAGTGTACAGTAACTGACCTTGTTATCATGACCCATCCAAAAATACCTACAGTACAGAGTACACAGACAATTCCCCCCTGGCCACCGGTGTCACCCTCTTTCAGAGTCACGGTGAGATTTCTAAGGTCACCAAAACATTTCTTAAGGAGAACTATTGTTGGAAGCAAAATATAAAAGTTCAGAACTTGTTTCTCTTTCAAACTTTTAGACTTTCATCTGGGAGTTTTTGGACCAAATATCAGGTTAGAGATCCAGAGAGTAGGAGTTCTGGTAACTGTCCAGTGTACCGGCTCAACGCAGCATGGTACCTGTCCAGGGTCGACCCAGTGTACCGGCTCAACGCGTTTAAATTCAACTGAATAGATGGTCACTGGAGAGAATAGCACACTGTGTGACTCAGATGTATTTAAATGAGACAAAAGAGAATTCTTTACTTGAAGAAAACTCAACACGAGCAAGAATTGACTTAAAAATTCCAGAGTTGAAAGAGTTTTTTCACTTTTCCAGAAAGTTATTTTAGCCAGGGTCGACCCAGTGTACCGGCTCAACGCAGCATGGTAACTGTCCAGGGTCGACCCAGTGTACCGGCTCAACGTAGCATAGTACCTGTCCAGGGTCGACCCAGTGTACCGGCTCAACGCAGCATGGTACCTGTTCAGGGACGACCCAGTGTACCGGCTCAACGCAGCATGGTACCTGTCCAGGGTCGACCCAGTGTACCGGCTCAACGCAGCATGGTACCTGTCCAGGGTCGACCCAGTGTACCGGCTCAACGCAGCATGGTAACTGTCCAGGGTCGACCCAGTGTACCGGCTCAACGCAGCATGGTACCTGTCCAGGGTCGACCCAGTGTACCGGCTCAACGCAGCATGGTACCTGTCCAGGGTCGACCCAGTGTACCGGCTCAACGCAGCATGGTACCTGTCCAGGGTCGACCCAGTGTACCGGCTCAACGCAGCATGGTAACTGTCCAGGGTCGACCCAGTGTACCGGCTCAACGCAGCATGGTACCTGTCCAGGGTCAACCCAGTGTACCGGCTCAACGCAGCATGGTACCTGTCCAGGGTCGACCCGGTGTACCGGCTCAACGCAGCATGGTACCTGTCCAGGGTCGACCCAGTGTACCGGCTCAACGCAGCATGGTACCTGTCCAGGGTCGACCCGGGGTACCGGCTCAACGCAGCATGGTCCCTGTCCAGGGTCGACCCAGTGTACCGGCTCAACGCAGCATGGTAAGTGTCCAGGGTCGACCCAGTGTACCGGCTCAACGCAGCATGGTAACTGTCCAGGGGCGACCCAGTGTACCGGCTCAACGCAGCATGGTACCTGTCCAGGGTCGACCCAGTGTACCGGCTCAACGCAGCATGGTACCTATCCAGGGTCGACCCAGTGTACCGGCTCAACGCAGCATGGTAACTGTCCAGGGTCGACCCAGTGTACCGGCTCAACGCAGCATGATACCTGTCCAGGGTCGACCCAGTGTACCGGCTCAACGCAGCATGGTACCTGTCCAGGGTCGACCCAGTGTACCGGCTCAACGCAGCATGGTAACTGTCCAGGGTCGACCCAGTGTACCGGCTCAACGCAGCATGGTACCTGTCCAGGGTTGACCCAGTGTACCGGCTCAACTGCTTTGTAATAAAGCAAGAAATTGATACCTTGTGTTTGGAAGCAAAAGGGGAGCGAGACAAGAGGGAACAAAAATGTAAATAGTGTCTGTTGTGTAACTCCGCCCGGCAACTAGAAATCAATATGTATTGTGTAACTACGAACCTCCAATTTCATAGAGGTGGGTTAGGGACTAGATTGATGCAGCATAGAGGTGGGTTAGGGACTGATGCAGCATAGAGGTGGGTTAGGGACTGATGCAGCATAGAGGTGGGTTAGGGATTAGATTGATGCAGCATAGAGGTGGGTTAGGGACTGATGCAGCATAGAGGTGGGTTAGGGACAAGATTGATGCAGCATAGAGGTGGTTAGGGACTAGATTGATGCAGCATAGAGGTGGGTTAGGGACTGATGCAGCATAGAGGTGGGTTAGGGACAAGATTGATGCAGCATAGAGGTGGGTTAGGGACTGATGCATCATAGAGGTGGGTTAGGGACTAGATTGATGCAGCATAGAGGTGGGTCAGGGACTGATGTAGCATAGAGGTGGGTTAGGGACTAGATTGATGCGGCATAGAGGTGGGTCAGGGACTAGATTGATGCAGCATAGAGGTGGGTTAGGGACTAGATTGATGCAGCATAGAGGTGGGTCAGGGACTGATGTAGCATAGAGGTGGGTTAGGGACTAGATTGATGCAGCATAGAGGTGGGTTAGGGACTAGATTGATGCAGCATAGAGGTGGATTAGGGACTGATGCATCATAGAGGTGGGTTAGGGACTAGATTGAGACTGATGCACCATAGAGGTGGGTTGGGGACTGATGCAGCATAGAGGTGGTTAGGGACTGGACTGATGCAGCATAGAGGTGGGTTAGGGACTAGATTGATGCAGCATAGAGGTGGGTTAGGGACTAGATTGATGCAGCATAGAGGTGGATTAGGGACTGATGCATCATAGAGGTGGGTTAGGGACTAGATTGAGACTGATGCACCATAGAGGTGGGTTGGGAACTGATGCAGCATAGAGGTGGTTAGGGACTGGACTGATGCAGCATAGAGGTGGTTAGGGACTGGACTGATGCAGCATAGAGGTGGGTTAGGGACTAGATTGAGACTGATGCACCATAGAGGTGGGTTAGGGACTGATGCAGTATAGAGGTGGGTTAGAGACTGATGCAGTATAGAGGTGGGTTGGGGACTGATGCAGCATAGAGGTGGGTTGGGGACTGATGCAGTATAGAGGTGGGTTAGAGACTGATGCAGTATAGAGGTGGGTTGGGGACTGCTGCAGCATAGAGGTGGGTTAGGGACTAGATTGATGCAGCATAGAGGTGGGTTAGGGACTAGATTGATGCAGCATAGAGGTGGGTTAGGGACTAGATTGATGCAGCATAGAGGTGGGTTAGGGACTGGATTGATGTAGCATAGAGGTGGGTTAGGGACTGATGCATCATAGAGGTGGGTTAGGGACTAGATTGATGCAGCATAGAGGTGGGTTAGGGACTAGATTGATGCAGCATAGAGGTGGGTTGGGGACTGATGCAGCATAGAGGTGGTTAGGGACTAGATTGATGTAGCATAGAGGTGGGTTAGGGACCAAATTGATGCAGCATAGAGGTGGGTTAGGGACTGGATTGATGCAGCATAGAGGTGGGTTAGGGACTAGATTGATGCAGCATAGAGGTGGTTAGGGACTAGATTGATGTAGCATAGAAATGTGGGTTAGGGACTAGATTGATGCGGCATAGAGGTGGGTCAGGGACTAGATGGATGCAGCATAGAGGTGGGTTAGGGACTGATGTAGCATAGAGGTGGGTCAGGGACTAGATTGATGCGGCATAGAGGTGGGTCAGGGACTAGATGGATGCAGCATAGAGGTGGGTCAGGGACTGATGTAGCATAGAGGTGGGTCAGGGACTAGATTGATGCGGCATAGAGGTGGGTCAGGGACTAGATTGATGCAGCATAGAGGTGGGTTAGGGACTAGATTGATGCAGCATAGAGGTGGGTTAGGGACTAGATTGATGCAGCATAGAGGTGGGTCAGGGACTGATGTATCATAGAGGTGGGTTAGGGACTAGATTGATGCAGCATAGAGGTGGGTTAGGGACTAGATTGATGTAGCATAGAGGTGGGTTAGGGACTAGATTGATGCAGCATAGAGGTGGGTTAGGGACTAGATTGATGTAGCATAGAGGTGGGTCAGGGACTAGATTGATGCGGCATAGAGGTGGGTTAGGGACTAGATTGATGCAGCATAGCGGTGGGTTAGGGACTAGATTGATGCAGCATAGAGGTGGATTAGGGACTGATGCATCATAGAGGTGGGTTAGGGACTAGATTGAGACTGATGCACCATAGAGGTGGGTTGGGGACTGATGCACTATAGAGGTGGTTAGGGACTGGACTGATGCAGCATAGAGGTGGTTAGGGACTGGATTGATGCAGCATAGAGGTGGGTTAGGGACTAGATTGATGCAGCATAGAGGTGGGTTAGGGACTGGATTGATGCAGCATAGAGGTGGGTTAGGGACTGATGCAGCATAGAGGTGGGTTAGGGACTAGATTGATGCAGCATAGAGGTGGTTAGGGACTAGATTGATGTAGCATAGAGGTGGGTTAGGGACTGGATTGATGCAGCATAGAGGTGGGTTAGGGACTAGATTGATGCAGCATAGAGGTGGGTTAGGGACGGGACTAATGCAGCATAGAGATGTGTTAGGGACTGACTGATGTAGCACAGAGGTGGGCTAGGGACTGATGCAGCACAGAGGTGGGCTAGGGACTGATGCAGCACAGAGGTGGGCTAGGGACTGATGCAGCACAGAGGTGGGCTAGGGACTGATGCAGCACAGAGGTGGGCTAGGGACTGATGCAGCACAGAGGTGGGCTAGGGACTGATGCAGCACAGAGGTGGGCTAGGGACTGATGCAGCACAGAGGTGGGTTAGGGACTGGTCTGATACCGATACAGATAGGGGAAGTGGGTAGAAGATGAGATAGGGGAAAGACTGACTGTTGGTGGGCCAAAAGAGACAGACACAGTTTGGATGCCTCAGTGATAATTCCTCTACACTGCTCTGTCATCTTCACATTTACACAGCAGCCCTACAACCAACCCTTATCCACTGAAGACGGGCAGCTGCTCAAACACAGGACACACAGACAGACACACCAGTGCCAGGGCTCATCATCCGCGGGCAGAGAGGATGGTGGAGAGGGAGAGATTAGAGAGCGGGCGCCGAGTCGTCCCTTTTCAAAATGCCAATGTCGGTCAGGGCACAGGGTTTAAATACCACTCAAATGTCAGCTGGAAACCCCCACAAGTCAAACTAAATTACCTCCTACCTGCACCAACTCCCCTTCTGCACCCGATGCACTCGGTGTGTGTGTGTGTGTGTGTGTGTGTGTGTGTGTGTGTGTGTGTGTGTGTGTGTGTGTGTGTGTGTGTGTGTGTGTGTGTGTGTGTGTGTGTGTGTGTGTAAGAATTGCCTGCATGTTGGCACAGAACAAACAAAACAACACACACTATGACTGCTGCTGCAGTGTAGCTCCTCTTTCAGCCTGATCGATGTTCTGTAGCTCACACACAGCCATTTACTATGGAGCTCCAAACACCCCCCATTAAATGAAAACACACAGCCCTTTATAAAACTTCCCCATCGATCCTTCCGCTGACAATTGATACTTAGAAAAACACTTTCTATCCCCCCTGCACCAATACACAGTAGATAGGAACAGGAGTCAGTATATTTAGCTAGTGTATACCAGTGATATACAAGTTGTTTGTATAGAAAAGCAGAGAGCTATACAGTGTATTGATCCATATAGCCTTAAGGGCTAGACCACCCTATAACAGTATCCATATACATATCACAGTCACAGAGGCCTGGACATATACTATAGCACAATCAATTCACACAACCAATTCTCCAGTCACTCTTTTACAATGCCCAGCCCTGCTATCAACCACAAATTACACCTACGCTACAGTATTGATCAACACACACACACACACACCAACTTTTTGGACCCGTTCCGAAATGGACCTGGTGCTTTCCCACCCAGACCCGATTTGCATAAAACAAGTAGACACCTGTTAAGTAGACACCTGTTCCAAATGGACCCGATGACAACCAGACCCATTCCGTATAAATCTGGTCAGATCTAGAGTCGGTCCAATCTGAGTGAGGGAAGCAGCAGAAAATAAAACGTTTTAAGCTACTTTATTAACCGGAGCTGATAAAGTGCAAGAGGGGGGAGAGAGGTGCTGCTCTAGAAGGCGGGGGAGGAGCCGTACTGTGAGTGAGTGACACGGGGAGGAGGGAACCAACCAAGCCGACTCGTGCTATAGTGGACAAATAGCTGCCATAGCTAGGTTATTTATCATCAAATATGATTACATAGTACCTGTCTTGACTACATCAAAATGGGAAAAGCTAGTTAAGCTAGCTAGCTAGGCTAACTGAAGCTGCAGCGAAAGCGCTTTCTAATCCTACTGTTACAAATAACACCACCACCCTGCAGAATATTAAGTAGCAGCCTACCTGTTGGCTCTTGGTCGTGCTAACCTATCCTCCCCCTTTAACTTTTAATTCTGTCATTTTAATTCCAGCCTCCTGACGCTTTGATGACTCCTGATTGGCCAACAACAACAAGCGCCACGCTCCACTCTCGTGAAAAGCAAGAGCAGCAGCATAAATGATAAAATGTCTCTCTCCTGCAGCAGTTGCTTTCGGATCTGTACGGGTCCTTCTGGACACAAGTCAGTTTAAATGACAATCATATCAGAGACGTGACATTATTTAGGATTCTGGATCCGGACCCGCTCGAGTCCTGTATCGGGTCTCGGGTATACAGTCGTGGCCAAAAGTTTTGAGAATGACACAAATATTCATTTCCACAAAGTTTGCTGCTTCAGTGTCTTTAGATATTTTTGTCAGATGTTACTATAGAATACTGAAGTATAATTACAAGCATTTTATAAGTGTCAAATATCGATGTTTTGTTCCCCGAGCCACTTAGTTTTGCCTTATGGCAAGGTGCTCCATCATGCTGGAAAAGGCATTGTTCGTCACCAAACTGTTCCTGGATGGTTGGGAGAAGTTGCTCTCGGAGGATGTGTTGGTACCATTCTTTATTCATAGCTGTGTTCTTAGGCAAAATTGTGAGTGAGCCCACTCCCTTGGCTGAGAAGCAACCCCACACATGAATGGTTTCAGGATGCTTTACTGTTGGCATGACACAGGACTGATGGTAGCGCTCACCTTGTCTTCTCCGGACAAGCTTTTTTCCGGATGTCCCAAACAAACATCAGAGAAAATGACTTTACCCCAGTCCTCAGCAGTCCAATCCCTGTACCTTTTGCAGAATATCAGTCTGTCCCTGATGTTTTTCCCGGAGAGAAGTGGCTTCTTTGCTGCCCTTCTTGACACCAGGCCATCCTGCAAAAGTATTCGTCTCACTGTGCGTGCAGATGCACTCACACCTGCCTGCTGCCATTCCTGAGCAAGCTCTGTACTGGTGGTGCCCCGATCCCGCAGCTGAATCAACTTTAGGAGACGGTCCTGGCGCATGCTGGACTTTCTTGGCGGCCCTGAAGCCATCTTCACAACAATTGAACCGCTCTCCTTGACGTTCTTGATGATCTGATAAATGGTTGATTTAGGTGCAACCTTACTGGCAGCAATATCCTTGCCTGTGAAGCCCTTTTTGTGGAAAGCAATGATGACGGCACGTCAACCATGGTTGACAGAGGAAGAACAATGATTCTAAGCACCACCCTTCTTTTGAAGCTTCCAGTCTGTTATTCGAACTCAATCAGCATGACAGAGTGATCTCCAGCCTTGTCCTCGTCAACACTCACACCTGTGTTAACGAGAGAATCCCTGACATGATGTCAGCTGGTCCTTTTGTGGCAGGGCTGAAATGCAGTGGAAATGTTTTTGGGGGATTCAGTTCATTTGCATGGCAAAGAGGGACTTTGCAATTCATTGCAATTCATCTGATCACTCTTTATAACATTCATATATAACATTCATATATAACATTTATTACATGGAGTATATGCAAATTGCCATCATACAAACTGAGGCAGCAGACTTTGTGAAAATTAATATTTGTGTCATTCTCAAAACTTTTGGCCACGACTGTACAGTTGAAGTCGGAAGTTTACATACACCTTAGCCAAAAACATTTAGACTCAGTTTTTCACAATTCCTGACATTTAATCCTAGTAAAAATTCCTTGTCTTAGGTCAGTTAGGATCACCACTTTATTTTAAGAATGTGAAATGTCAGAATAATAGTAGAGAGAATGATTTATTTCAGCTTTTATTTATTTCATCACATTCCCAGTGGGTCAGAAGTTTACATACACTCAATTAGCATTTGGTAGCATTACCAATTACGTGTGTCATGCACAAAGTAGAGGTCTTAACCGACTTGCCAAAACTATAGTTTGTAAACAAGAAATTTGTTGAGTGGTTGAAAAACGAGTTAATAACTCCAACCTAAGTGTATGTAAACTTCCGACTTCAACTGTAAGTGGTTCCGTGAAGACATGTATTCCACACACACACACACACACACTACCCCCCCACCCCCCTCACCACTACACTCCATTTATTTCCTATGCAGTATTACTCACTTACCTGTTATGGGAGTTGCTATTAAAAACAGCCATAAGCTGTATCAGGGGGTATTAAAGTGGCTTCTATCAAAGGTGCCAGGGCTGGGTCTCTACACAGACATTAGAAAGCCATCTGCCAGTGAGTAGTGACACAGCTCTGTTGCCACTGCCAGCTCAGAGGGGCACACACACACACGTGCACTCACGCACAGGGGGAGAGAGAGGGAGCGAGAGAGAGAGAGAAAGCGAGAGAGAGATGATTTAGTGTGATTGATTTGATCCATTACTGACAACAAGGGAACGGCAGCAGCCACTCACTGTTAAGTATCTCTACCCAGACCTTCCACAGCCCCTACCCAGCCCTTCCACAGCCCCTACCCAGCCCTTCCACAGCCCCTACCCAGACCTTCCACAGCCCCTACCCAGACCTTCCACAGCCCCTACCCAGCCCTTCCACAGCCCCTACCCAGACCTTCCACAGCCCCTACCCAGACCTTCCACAGCCCCTACCCAGCCCCTACCCAGCCCTTCCACAGCCCCTACCCAGCCCTTCCACAGCCCCTACCCAGCCCTTCCACAGCCCCTACCCAGCCCTTCCACAGCCCCTACCCAGCCCTTCCACAGCCCCTACCCAGACCTTCCACAGCCCCTACCCAGACCTTCCACAGCCCCTACCCAGCCCTTCCACAGCCCCTACCCAGCCCTTCAACAGCCCCTACCCAGCCCTTCCACAGCCCCTACCCAGACCTTCCACAGCCCCTACCCAGCCCTTCCACAGCCCCTACCCAGACCTTCCACAGCCCCTACCCAGCCCTTCCACAGCCCCTACCCAGCCCTTCCACAGCCCCTACCCAGCCCTTCCACAGCCCCTACCCAGACCTTCCACAGCCCCTACCCAGACATTTCACAGCCCCTACCCAGCCCTTCCATAGCCCCTACCCAGACCTTCCACAGCCCCTACCCAGCCCTTCCATAGCCCCTACCAAGACCTTCCACAGCCCCTACCCAGCCCTTTCACAGCCCCTACCCAGCCCTTCCATAGCCCCTACCAAGACCTTCCACAGCCCCTACCCAGACCTTCCACAGCCCTTCCACAGCCCTTCCACAGCCCCTACCCAGACCTTCCACAAACCATACCACAGACCCTACCCGGGGAGTCTCTCAATGAGATAGGGTGTAGTTCACTTCTGTACGAGGAAAGGACATTTGCGTTCAACAATGGGGCACACACACACACACACACACACACACACACACACACACACACAGTAGCCCTACAGTACAGTACCAACTGGCTCCAAGTCTAAGTAAGGGGAAATATTACAGTTTAATGGAAGCCCTGGTGATTCATCACTGCAAGGAAGGTCAATCTAATTAGGCTGTTTGAAAATTGGATTTCCACAAGTCTTTGGGGACACTGTGTTATATACAGTAGAGTACACTGTCACTGTAGGCAATACTAATCACTGCGGTAGATTACATTACATTCTGGAATATTGCTAAGCATAAATATTAAAAAACACAAATATCAGAAAAGAAGCACAGCGAAAATGTAGGCCTATCATTTGGATTATGACCATTTAAAAAAACGTAAATATCAGATAGGAAGCACACTCAAAATGTAGGCTATCATCTCCCTTATTGTGGGGGTTTGGGGGAGGATGGACTATCCATCTATGAAAGCGGTAGAGTATAATCAATGGGAGGATTACTAAAAGGATGTAATGGATATAATCTAATTGGTAGCCATTCTACTGGTTTAGAGTCATGCTCCAGTCTGAGTGCTGCCCATGGTTTGGATCATGGATGTCCCCTCACATTGACTATACATAGTGGACCAGACCAATGATCTTATAAGACGTTGAAAGGGAAAATGTCATGTGGATTGGACTAAACTAAAGGCTTTTAGGGAAAATTACGTCAAAATGAATCAACATGAATGAACAGCGTAAGGAAGTAGTTGCTGTCTGAGGGAAGATGTGTCTTGTTGTCTGTGACTGGTATGATGGAAGGCCATTGTCTCCGCTCTAGTGCCCTTCAGTGCATATTGACCATGGCCACATATTATTAAATCAGTGTGTGTGTGTGTGTGTGTGTGTGTGTGTGTGTGTGTGTGTGTGTGTGTGTGTGTGTGGTTAGTAAGTCCTACCTGAGGAGAGGCTGGAAGATCACTGTGATGTTCCTGGCTCCAGGTTTACACACAAACTTCATCTCTCCTCCTTCGATCAGGTTATCATCTGCACCCCCTGGAATGAGAGGAGGGAAACAGAGAAAGACTGAGACAAAGAGACAGACAGAAAGAGTAACACAGTCCTTTAACGTGGTGAGTAAACAGAGTCCTCCATCAAGGTCAACACAGACGTGATCAATCGTCAGATTCACCCAAAGCATCCCCATTGAGAGTATATTAGACCGAGTTAAAATCTATTCAAAATGGCCGCCACATGTTGCTAAAATACAATGTTTCCACAGGTCCCCGTGTGGGGTTATCAGGCAAAGAATAAAGCCATCATCTTCCATTATTAAGACATCATCCTATCAGCAGTCAGCACAGCCAGACTCAGACACTCACTGGACCCTTCCAACGACTCCCACATCCATGCCCCTGCGCTAGTGGGGGCATGGGTGAACCCCTCCGTGAACCCCTCGGCTAACAGGGTTAATCAGAAAATCATTGGTGTGTAACTCACTCCGACCTGGGGGTGGCGTGAGAGGGTTGGCGAGAGAGGGTGGGCGAGAGAGGATGGGTGAGAGGGGGACGGCGAGAGAGAGTGGGTGAGAGGGGGGAGTGGGTGAGAGGGGGGGGCGAGAGGGGGGAGTGGGTGAGGGGGGGGGGCGAGAGAGGTTGGGTGAGAGGGGGAGGGCGAGAGAGGGTGGGTGAGAGGGGGGGCGAGAGAGGGTGGGTGAGATGGGGGGCGAGAGAGGGTGGGCGAGATGGGGTGGGTGAGAGGGAGAGGGCGAGAGAGGGTGGGTGGGTGAGATGGGGGGCGAGATATGGTGGGTGAGATGGGGGGCGAGAGAGGTTGGGCGAGATGGGGTGGGTGAGAGGGAGAGGGCGAGAGAGGGTGGGTGGGTGAGATGGGGGGCGAGATATGGTGGGTGAGATGGGGGGCGAGAGAGGTTGGGCGAGGGGGGGTTAAAGGCGGCCGATCAAGCATCAACTACACCACAGTTCCTCATTTCGTCCAGTCAACCTGAAGTAGTCAATATAATTGACATAGAAGGAATTGCGGACCGTTGTCGATAAAAAAACGAAGTCGGCGAACGGTGTCCCGTGCAGGCCCCGGTGGATCGATGAATATAAATAACGGAGAGGTGAGGATCGACAGTGGCGTTGCTCCCCCTCCCCCACAGTGCACAGGGACACTGTTATTCATTAAAATTTCACACATCGCTTTTTAACCACTGGAGAGGGTTGTCAGTTGTCTTTCAGCTTTGGCTTGACAGTATTTTATCTGTCCCTCGCAGCGCAGTGGCTTGGAGTCTAGAGGACACTGGTTAATAGTGGATTCTCGTGGCTAGCATTCTGAACAGTTTCTCCCATTGCTTCTAACTGGGATGTGCTTTAGCATAAACACTGTACTTGGTGTGGTGCTGCACATTCCAGAGGTTCATTGGGCTGATATAATCATGGATATGGGGTCTGGGAGTTTGTTGGCGTGTGTGTGTGTGTTTTGCGTGTGTGCTTGTGTGGTCTGTGTATCTGTGTCTTACAATGGAGGGTGATATCAGTTTCAATTGGTATTTCAATCTAAACTAGACCTCTGAGTCTATATTACAACAGACAGACAACGCCCACTGATGGTGTTGAAGCCAGTCTCCAGTCAGCTTTACCTGTATTGATGGTGTTGAAGCCAGTCTCCAGTCAGTTTTACCTGCATTGATGGTGTTGAAGCCAGCCTCCAGTCAGTTTTACCTGCATTGATGGTGTTGAAGCCAGTCTCCAGTCAGTTTTACCTGTATTGATGGTGTTGAAGCCAGTCTCCAGTCAGTTTTACCTGCATTGATGGTGTTGAAGCCAGTCTCCAGTCAGCTTTACCTGCATTGATGGTGTTGAAGCCAGTCTCCAGTCAGCTTTACCTGCATTGATGGTGTTGAAGCCAGTCTCCAGTCAGTTTTACCTGCATTGATGGTGTTGAAGCCAGTCTCCAGTCAGCTTTACCTGCATTGATGGTGTTGAAGCCAGTCTCCAGTCAGTTTTACCTGCATTGATGGTGTTGAAGCCAGTCTCCAGTCAGCTTTACCTGCACTGATGGTGTTGAAGCCAGTCTCCAGTCAGCTTTACCTGTATAACCCTGCATTCAAATGTCCATCATAACATTGTTCCCTCAGCCTCCTGACTCTCTGATAGTTGTAATGAAACCCGCTCCATTGTAAAGAACGGAGACAACTACTCTCTCATCCCCATCCATCCATCCCCTTTTCTCATTACAAAGAAGAGATGCTTTCATTCCATTCAAAAGCTTTTAGACTACATTTTCTCTGCTGTTTCCATGAAAATTCATTTGTGTGGGAACGGCTTCTTGTTGCTAAGTGGAAAGAGTGCCCAGGTTCTAATTCTCTCTCTCTCCCTCCATCCATACTTTTCTGCCGATTCAATTAAGACTCAAATACGCCCCCAAGACAAAGCTGCTGCCACACACTCACACCAGGCACAGCAAAAGAGTGAGAGAGAGAGAGTGAGAGAGAGAAAGTCAACCTCTGTTCTGTAATCATAAACTTTCTAACAAACAGACATGTAACGCAAACTTACACACACATGATAACTCCTCCGAGTATCACAGTCATAGAGGATCTAGTATTGTTTGCCTACACTGAATTCACTCCCAAGTATGGTTTCCATCAGAATGCCCGCCTAAATATGCAACAACGTGTGTACTTTCCGATTATGGTGACAAATGTAATTTCCTGCTCTAAACATCTGCATCAGTGTCAGACAAAAGAGGCATAGAGCGAACCCAATGGTCCTTAGAGTCCCAGGTGTGGCTGCCAAATGGGCATGGACCACATGAATATTTTATTAGGAGTGTTAATATTCATGATGTTTCTTTTCAGAGTCATCTGGACAGAACAGTATGGTTCTGATAGCAGGTCAGAGGTCAGACTCCTGGCAACTCATATAAACAACACAACATCCATCCTGAGTGTGTGAGGGAGTGTATCTGAGTGTGTGTGTGTGCGTCAGTGTGTGTGTGTGTGCGTCAGTGTGTGTGTGTGTGTGTGTGCGTCAGTGTGTGTGCGTCAGTGTGTGTGTGTATGTGTATGTGTGTGTGTGTGTGTGTGTGTGTGTGTGTGTGTGTGTGTGTGTGTGTGTGTGTGTGTGTGTGTGTGTGTGTGTGTGTGTGTGTCCCTGTGTCTATCCCCAGTGGTAGAGGCTGATCCAGGATTAGCCAGAAGGGCGTGTCCATACCCCATGGGAGAGCAGATGCGGGAGGTAATGAAGTAGCATTATCACTACATTATACAGGCCAGTCCCTCCAGTACCCCTCACACCACTATAACACTATCACCACATTATACAGGCAAGTCCCTCCAGTACCCCTCACACCACTATCACTACATTATACAGGCCAGTCCCTCCAGTACCCCTCACACCACTATAACACTATCACCACATTATACAGGCCAGTCCCTCCAGTACCCCTCACACCACTATAACACTATCACCACATTATACAGGCCAGTCCCTCCAGTACCCCTCACACCACTATAACACTATCACCACATTATACAGGCCAGTCCCTCCAGTACCCCTCACACCACTATAACACTATCACCACATTATATAGGCCAGTCCCTCCAGTACCCCTCACACCACTATAACACTATCACCACATTATACAGGCCAGTCCCTCCAGTACCCCTCACACCACTATCACTACATTATACAGGCCAGTCCATCCAGTACCCCTCACACCACTATAACACTATCACCACATTATACAGGCCAGTCCCTCCAGTACCCCTCACACCACTATCACCACATTATACAGGCCAGTCCCTCCAGTACCCCTCACACCACTATAACACTATCATTACATTATACAGGCCAGTCCCTCCAGTACCCCTCACACCACTATAACACTATCACCACATTATACAGGCAAGTCCCTCCAGTACCCCTCACACCACTATCACTACATTATACAGGCCAGTCCCTCCAGTACCCCTCACACCACTATAACACTATCACCACATTATACAGGCCAGTCCCTCCAGTACCCCTCACACCACTATAACACTATCACCACATTATACAGGCCAGTCCCTCCAGTACCCCTCACACCACTATAACACTATCACCACATTATACAGGCCAGTCCCTCCAGTACCCCTCACACCACTATAACACTATCACCACATTATATAGGCCAGTCCCTCCAGTACCCCTCACACCACTATAACACTATCACCACATTATACAGGCCAGTCCCTCCAGTACCCCTCACACCACTATCACTACATTATACAGGCCAGTCCATCCAGTACCCCTCACACCACTATAACACTATCACCACATTATACAGGCCAGTCCCTCCAGTACCCCTCACACCACTATCACCACATTATACAGGCCAGTCCCTCCAGTACCCCTCACACCACTATAACACTATCATTACATTATACAGGCCAGTCCCTCCAGTACCCCTCACACCACTATAACACTATCACCACATTATACAGGCCAGTCCCTCCAGTACCCCTCACACCACTATCACCACATTATACAGGCCAGTCCCTCCAGAACCCCTCACACCACTATAACACTATCATTACATTATACAGGCCAGTCCCTCCAGTACCCCTCACACCACTATAACACTATCACCACATTATACAGGCCAGTCCCTCCAGAACCCCTCACACCACTATAACACTATCACTACATTATATAGGCCAGTCCCTCCAGAACCCCCTCACACCACTATAACACTATCACCACATTATACAGGCCAGTCCCTCCAGTACCCCTCACACCACTATAACACTATCACTACATTATACAGGCCAGTCCCTCCAGTACCCCTCACACCACTATAACACTACCACCACATTATATAGGCCAGTCCCTCCAGTACCCCTCACACCACTATAACACTATCACCACATT
Organism: Salvelinus fontinalis; assembly: GCF_029448725.1. Classification (NCBI taxonomy): domain Eukaryota; kingdom Metazoa; phylum Chordata; class Actinopteri; order Salmoniformes; family Salmonidae; genus Salvelinus; species Salvelinus fontinalis. The sequence goes on from NW_026600466.1 coordinate 59,248, forward strand.
ATACAGGCCAGTCCCTCCAGTACCCCTCACACCACTATAACACTATCACCACATTATACAGGCCAGTCCCTCCAGTACCCCTCACACCACTATAACACTATCATTACATTATACAGGCCAGTCCCTCCAGTACCCCTCACACCACTATAACACTATCACCACATTATACAGGCCAGTCCCTCCAGAACCCCTCACACCACTATAACACTATCACTACATTATATAGGCCAGTCCCTCCAGAACCCCCTCACACCACTATAACACTATCACCACATTATACAGGCCAGTCCCTCCAGTACCCCTCACACCACTATAACACTATCACTACATTATACAGGCCAGTCCCTCCAGTACCCCTCACACCACTATAACACTACCACCACATTATATAGGCCAGTCCCTCCAGTACCCCTCACACCACTATAACACTATCACCACATTATACAGGCCAGTCCCTCCAGTACCCCTCACACCACTATAACACTATCACCACATTATACAGGCCAGTCCCTCCAGTACCCCTCACACCACTATCACTACATTATACAGGCCAGTCCCTCCAGTACCCCTCACACCACTATAACACTATCACCACATTATACAGGCCAGTCCCTCCAGTACCCCTCACACCACTATAACACTATCACCACATTATACAGGCCAGTCCCTCCAGTACCCCTCACATCACTATCACTACATTATACAGGCCAGTCCCTCCAGAACCCCTCACACCACTATCACTACATTATACAGGCCAGTCCCTCCAGTACCCCTCACACCACTATAACACTATCACCACATTATATAGGCCAGTCCCTCCAGAACCCCTCACAACACTATAACACTATAACCACATTATACAGGCCAGTCCCTCCAGTACCCCTCACACCACTATAACACTATCACCACATTATACAGGCCAGTCCCTCCAGTACCCCTCACACCACTATAACACTATCACTACATTATACAGGCCAGTCCCTCCACTACCCCTCACACCACTATCACTACATTATACAGGCCAGTCCCTCCAGAACCCCTCACACCACTATAACACTATCACCACATTATACAGGCCAGTCCCTCCAGTACCCCTCACACCACTATCACTACATTATACAGGCCAGTCCCTCCAGTACCCCTCACACCACTATCACTACATTATACAGGCCAGTCCCTCCAGAACCCCTCACACCACTATAACACTATCACTACATTATACAGGCCAGTCCCTCCAGAACCCCTCACACCACTATAACACTATCACTACATTATACAGGCCAGTCCCTCCAGAACCCCTCACACCACTATAACACTATCACTACATTATACAGGCCAGTCCATCCAGAACCCCTCACACCACTATAACACTATCACTACATTATACAGGCCAGTCCCTCCAGAACCCCTCACACCACTATAACACGATCACCACATTATACAGGCCAGTCCCTCCAGTACCCCTCACACCACTATAACACTATCACCACATTATACAGGCCAGTCCCTCCAGTACCCCTCACACCACTATAACACTATCACCACATTATACAGGCCAGTCCCTCCAGTACCCCTCACACCACTATAACACTATCACCACATTATACAGGCCAGTACCTCCAGTACCCCTCACACCACTATAACACTATCACCACATTATACAGGCCAGTCCCTCCAGTACCCCTCACACCACTATCACTACATTATACAGGCCAGTCCCTCCAGTACCCCTCACACCACTATAACACTATCACCACATTATACAGGCCAGTCCCTCCAGTACCCCTCACACCACTATCACTACATTATACAGGCCAGTCCCTCCAGTACCCCTCACACCACTATAACACTATCACCACATTATACAGGCCAGTCCCCCCAGTACCCCTCACACCACTATAACCACATTATATAGGCCAGTCCCTCCAGAACCCCTCACACCACTATCACCACATTATACAGGCCAGTCTCTCCAGTACCCCTCACACCACTATAACACTATCACCACATTATACAGGCCAGTCCCTCCAGTACCCCTCACACCACTATAACACTATCACCACATTATATAGGCCAGTCCCTCCAGTACCCCTCACACCACTATAACACTATAACCACATTATACAGGCCAGTCCCTCTAGTACCCCTCACACCACTATAACACTATCACCACATTATACAGGCCAGTTCCTCCAGTACCCCTCACACCACTATCACCACATTATACAGGCCAGTCCCTCCAGTACCCCTCACACCACTATAACACTATCACCACATTATACATGCCAGTCCCTCCAGTACCCCTCACACCACTATAACACTATCACTACATTATATAGGCCAGTCCCTCCAGTACCCCTCACACCACTATAACACAATCACTACATTATACAGGCCAGTCCCTCCAGAACCCCTCACACCACTATAACACTATCACTACATTATACAGGCCAGTCCATCCAGAACCCCTCACACCACTATAACACTATCACCACATTATACAGGCCAGTCCCTCCAGTACCCCTCACACCACTATAACACTATCACTACATTATACAGGCCAGTCCCTCCAGTACCCCTCACACCACTATCACTACATTATACAGGCCAGTCCCTCCAGAACCCCTCACACCACTATAACACTATCACCACATTATACAGGCCAGTCCCTCCAGTACCCCTCACACCACTATCACTACATTATACAGGCCAGTCCCTCCAGTACCCCTCACACCACTATAACACTATCACCACATTATACAGGCCAGTCCCTCCAGTACCCCTCACACCACTATCACTACATTATACAGGCCAGTCCCTCCAGTACCCCTCACACCATTATAACACTATCACCACATTATACAGGCCAGTCCCTCCAGTACCCCTCACACCACTATCACTACATTATACAGGCCAGTCCCTCCAGTACCCCTCACACCACTATAACACTATCACCACATTATACAGGCCAGTCCCCCCAGTACCCCTCACACCACTATAACCACATTATATAGGCCAGTCCCTCCAGAACCCCTCACACCACTATCACCACATTATACAGGCCAGTCTCTCCAGTACCACTCACACCACTATAACACTATCACCACAGTATACAGGCCAGTCCCTCCAGTACCCCTCACACCACTATAACACTATCACCACATTATATAGGCCAGTCCCTCCAGTACCCCTCACACCACTATCACCACATTATACAGGCCAGTCCCTCCAGTACCCCTCACACCACTATAACACTATCACCACATTATACATGCCAGTCCCTCCAGTACCCCTCACACCACTATAACACTATCACTACATTATATAGGCCAGTCCCTCCAGTACCCCTCACACCACTATAACACAATCACTACATTATACAGGCCAGTCCCTCCAGAACCCCTCACACCACTATAACACTATCACTACATTATACAGGCCAGTCCATCCAGAACCCCTCACACCACTATAACACTATCACCACATTATACAGGCCAGTCCCTCCAGAACCCCTCACACCACTATAACACTATCACTACATTATACAGGCCAGTCCCTCCAGTACCCCTCACACCACTATCACTACATTATACAGGCCAGTCCCTCCAGAACCCCTCACACCACTATAACACTATCACCACATTATACAGGCCAGTCCCTCCAGTACCCCTCACACCACTATCACCACATTATACAGGCCAGTCCCTCCAGTACCCCTCACACCACTATAACACTATCACCACATTATACAGGCCAGTCCCTCCAGAACCCCTCACACCACTATAACACTATCACCACATTATACAGGCCAGTCCCTCCAGTACCCCTCACACCACTATAACACTATCACCACATTATACAGGCCAGTCCCTCCAGTACCCCTCACACCACTATAACACTATCACCACATTATACAGGCCAGTCCCTCCAGTACCCCTCACACCACTATAACACTATCACCACATTATACAGGCCAGTCCCTCCAGTACCCCTCACACCACTATAACACTATCACCACATTATATAGGCCAGTCCCTCCAGTACCCCTCACACCACTATAACACTATCACCACATTATACAGGCCAGTCCCTCCAGTACCCCTCACACCACTATCACTACATTATACAGGCCAGTCCATCCAGTACCCCTCACACCACTATAACACTATCACCACATTATACAGGCCAGTCCCTCCAGTACCCCTCACACCACTATCACCACATTATACAGGCCAGTCCCTCCAGTACCCCTCACACCACTATAACACTATCATTACATTATACAGGCCAGTCCCTCCAGTAGCCCTCACACCACTATAACACTATCACCACATTATACAGGCCAGTCCCTCCAGTACCCCTCACACCACTATCACCACATTATACAGGCCAGTCCCTCCAGAACCCCTCACACCACTATAACACTATCATTACATTATACAGGCCAGTCCCTCCAGTACCCCTCACACCACTATAACACTATCACCACATTATACAGGCCAGTCCCTCCAGAACCCCTCACACCACTATAACACTATCACTACATTATATAGGCCAGTCCCTCCAGAACCCCCTCACACCACTATAACACTATCACCACATTATACAGGCCAGTCCCTCCAGTACCCCTCACACCACTATAACACTATCACTACATTATACAGGCCAGTCCCTCCAGTACCCCTCACACCACTATAACACTACCACCACATTATATAGGCCAGTCCCTCCAGTACCCCTCACACCACTATAACACTATCACCACATTATACAGGCCAGTCCCTCCAGTACCCCTCACACCACTATAACACTATCACCACATTATACAGGCCAGTCCCTCCAGTACCCCTCACACCACTATCACTACATTATACAGGCCAGTCCCTCCAGTACCCCTCACACCACTATAACACTATCACCACATTATACAGGCCAGTCCCTCCAGTACCCCTCACACCACTATAACACTATCACCACATTATACAGGCCAGTCCCTCCAGTACCCCTCACACCACTATAACACTATCACCACATTATACAGGCCAGTCCCTCCAGTACCCCTCACATCACTATCACTACATTATACAGGCCAGTCCCTCCAGAACCCCTCACACCACTATCACTACATTATACAGGCCAGTCCCTCCAGTACCCCTCACACCACTATAACACTATCACCACATTATATAGGCCAGTCCCTCCAGAACCCCTCACACCACTATAACACTATAACCACATTATACAGGCCAGTCCCTCCAGTACCCCTCACACCACTATAACACTATCACCACATTATACAGGCCAGTCCCTCCAGTACCCCTCACACCACTATAACACTATCACTACATTATACAGGCCAGTCCCTCCAGTACCCCTCACACCACTATCACTACATTATACAGGCCAGTCCCTCCAGAACCCCTCACACCACTATAACACTATCACCACATTATACAGGCCAGTCCCTCCAGTACCCCTCACACCACTATCACTACATTATACAGGCCAGTCCCTCCAGTACCCCTCACACCACTATCACTACATTATACAGGCCAGTCCCTCCAGAACCCCTCACACCACTATAACACTATCACTACATTATACAGGCCAGTCCCTCCAGAACCCCTCACACCACTATAACACTATCACTACATTATACAGGCCAGTCCCTCCAGAACCCCTCACACCACTATAACACTATCACTACATTATACAGGCCAGTCCATCCAGAACCCCTCACACCACTATAACACTATCACTACATTATACAGGCCAGTCCCTCCAGAACCCCTCACACCACTATAACACTATCACCACATTATACAGGCCAGTCCCTCCAGTACCCCTCACACCACTATAACACTATCACCACATTATACAGGCCAGTCCCTCCAGTACCCCTCACACCACTATAACACTATCACCACATTATACAGGCCAGTCCCTCCAGTACCCCTCACACCACTATAACACTATCACCACATTATACAGGCCAGTACCTCCAGTACCCCTCACACCACTATAACACTATCACCACATTATACAGGCCAGTCCCTCCAGTACCCCTCACACCACTATCACTACATTATACAGGCCAGTCCCTCCAGTACCCCTCACACCACTATAACACTATCACCACATTATACAGGCCAGTCCCTCCAGTACCCCTCACACCACTATCACTACATTATACAGGCCAGTCCCTCCAGTACCCCTCACACCACTATAACACTATCACCACATTATACAGGCCAGTCCCCCCAGTACCCCTCACACCACTATAACCACATTATATAGACCAGTCCCTCCAGAACCCCTCACACCACTATCACCACATTATACAGGCCAGTCTCTCCAGTACCCCTCACACCACTATAACACTATCACCACATTATACAGGCCAGTCCCTCCAGTACCCCTCACACCACTATAACACTATCACCACATTATATAGGCCAGTCCCTCCAGTACCCCTCACACCACTATAACACTATAACCACATTATACAGGCCAGTCCCTCTAGTACCCCTCACACCACTATAACACTATCACCACATTATACAGGCCAGTTCCTCCAGTACCCCTCACACCACTATCACCACATTATACAGGCCAGTCCCTCCAGTACCCCTCACACCACTATAACACTATCACCACATTATACATGCCAGTCCCTCCAGTACCCCTCACACCACTATAACACTATCACTACATTATATAGGCCAGTCCCTCCAGTACCCCTCACACCACTATAACACAATCACTACATTATACAGGCCAGTCCCTCCAGAACCCCTCACACCACTATAACACAATCACTACATTATACAGGCCAGTCCATCCAGAACCCCTCACACCACTATAACACTATCACCACATTATACAGGCCAGTCCCTCCAGTACCCCTCACACCCCTATAACACTATCACTACATTATACAGGCCAGTCCCTCCAGTACCCCTCACACCACTATCACTACATTATACAGGCCAGTCCCTCCAGAACCCCTCACACCACTATAACACTATCACCACATTATACAGGCCAGTCCCTCCAGTACCCCTCACACCACTATCACTACATTATACAGGCCAGTACCTCCAGTACCCCTCACACCACTATAACACTATCACCACATTATACAGGCCAGTCCCTCCAGTACCCCTCACACCACTATCACTACATTATACAGGCCAGTCCCTCCAGTACCCCTCACACCACTATAACACTATCACCACATTATACAGGCCAGTCCCTCCAGTACCCCTCACACCACTATCACTACATTATACAGGCCAGTCCCTCCAGTACCCCTCACACCACTATAACACTATCACCACATTATACAGGCCAGTCCCCCCAGTACCCCTCACACCACTATAACCACATTATATAGGCCAGTCCCTCCAGAACCCCTCACACCACTATCACCACATTATACAGGCCAGTCTCTCCAGTACCCCTCACACCACTATAACGCTATCACCACATTATACAGGCCAGTCCCTCCAGTACCCCTCACACCACTATAACACTATCACCACATTATATAGGCCAGTCCCTCCAGTACCCCTCACACCACTATAACACTATAACCACATTATACAGGCCAGTCCCTCCAGTACCCCTCACACCACTATAACACTATCACCACATTATACAGGCCAGTTCCTCCAGTACCCCTCACACCACTATCACCACATTATACAGGCCAGTCCCTCCAGTACCCCTCACACCACTATAACACTATCACCACATTATACATGCCAGTCCCTCCAGTACCCCTCACACCACTATAACACTATCACTACATTATATAGGCCAGTCCCTCCAGTACCCCTCACACCACTATAACACAATCACTACATTATACAGGCCAGTCCCTCCAGAACCCCTCACACCACTATAACACTATCACTACATTATACAGGCCAGTCCATCCAGAACCCCTCACACCACTATAACACTATCACCACATTATACAGGCCAGTCCCTCCAGTACCCCTCACACCACTATAACACTATCACTACATTATACAGGCCAGTCCCTCCAGTACCCCTCACACCACTATCACTACATTATACAGGCCAGTCCCTCCAGAACCCCTCACACCACTATAACACTATCACCACATTATACAGGCCAGTCCCTCCAGTACCCCTCACACCACTATCACTACATTATACAGGCCAGTCCCTCCAGTACCCCTCACACCACTATAACACTATCACCACATTATACAGGCCAGTCCCTCCAGTACCCCTCACACCACTATCACTACATTATACAGGCCAGTCCCTCCAGTACCCCTCACACCACTATAACACTATCACCACATTATACAGGCCAGTCCCTCCAGTACCCCTCACACCACTATCACTACATTATACAGGCCAGTCCCTCCAGTACCCCTCACACCACTATAACACTATCACCACATTATACAGGCCAGTCCCCCCAGTACCCCTCACACCACTATAACCACATTATATAGGCCAGTCCCTCCAGAACCCCTCACACCACTATCACCACATTATACAGGCCAGTCTCTCCAGTACCCCTCACACCACTATAACACTATCACCACAGTATACAGGCCAGTCCCTCCAGTACCCCTCACACCACTATAACACTATCACCACATTATATAGGCCAGTCCCTCCAGTACCCCTCACACCACTATAACACTATAACCACATTATACAGGCCAGTCCCTCCAGTACCCCTCACACCACTATAACACTATCACCACATTATACAGGCCAGTTCCTCCAGTACCCCTCACACCACTATCACCACATTATACAGGCCAGTCCCTCCAGTACCCCTCACACCACTATAACACTATCACCACATTATACATGCCAGTCCCTCCAGTACCCCTCACACCACTATAACACTATCACTACATTATATAGGCCAGTCCCTCCAGTACCCCTCACACCACTATAACACAATCACTACATTATACAGGCCAGTCCCTCCAGAACCCCTCACACCACTATAACACTATCACTACATTATACAGGCCAGTCCATCCAGAACCCCTCACACCACTATAACACTATCACCACATTATACAGGCCAGTCCCTCCAGAACCCCTCACACCACTATAACACTATCACTACATTATACAGGCCAGTCCCTCCAGTACCCCTCACACCACTATAACACTATCACTACATTATACAGGCCAGTCCCTCCAGTACCCCTCACACCACTATCACTACATTATACAGGCCAGTCCCTCCAGAACCCCTCACACCACTATAACACTATCACCACATTATACAGGCCAGTCCCTCCAGTACCCCTCACACCACTATCACTACATTATACAGGCCAGTCCCTCCAGTACCCCTCACACCACTATAACACTATCACCACATTATACAGGCCAGTCCCTCCAGAACCCCTCACACCACTATAACACTATCACCACATTATAAAGGCCAGTCCCTCCAGAACCCCTCACACCACTATAACACTATCACCACATTATAAAGGCCAGTCCCTCCAGAACCCCTCACACCACTATAACACTATCACTACATTATACAGGCCAGTCCCTCCAGAACCCCTCACACCACTATAACACTATCACTACATTATACAGGCCAGTCCCTCCAGAACCCCTCACACCACTATAACACTATCACTACATTATACAGGCCAGTCCCTCCAGAACCCCTCACACCACTATAACACTATCACTACATTATACAGGCCAGTCCATCCAGAACCCCTCACACCACTATAACACTATCACTACATTATACAGGCTAGTCCCTCCAGAACCCCTCACACCACTATAACACTATCACCACATTATACAGGCCAGTCCCTCCAGTACCCCTCACACCACTATAACACTATCACCACATTATACAGGCCAGTCCCTCCAGTACCCCTCACACCACTATAACACTATCACCACATTATACAGGCCAGTCCCTCCAGTACCCCTCACACCACTATCACTACATTATACAGGCCAGTCCCTCCAGTACCCCTCACACCACTATAACACTATCACACCATTATACAGGCCAGTCCCTCCAGTACCCCTCACACCACTATCACTACATTATACAGGCCAGTCCCTCCAGTACCCCTCACACCACTATAACACTATCACCACATTATACAGGCCAGTCCCCCCAGTACCCCTCACACCACTATAACCACATTATATAGGCCAGTCCCTCCAGAACCCCTCACACCACTATCACCACATTATACAGGCCAGTCTCTCCAGTACCCCTCACACCACTATAACACTATCACCACATTATACAGGCCAGTCCCTCCAGTACCCCTCACACCACTATAACACTATCACCACATTATATAGGCCAGTCCCTCCAGTACCCCTCACACCACTATAACACTATAACCACATTATACAGGCCAGTCCCTCCAGTACCCCTCACACCACTATAACACTATCACCACATTATACAGGCCAGTTCCTCCAGTACCCCTCACACCACTATCACCACATTATACAGGCCAGTCCCTCCAGTACCCCTCACACCACTATAACACTATCACCACATTATACATGCCAGTCCCTCCAGTACCCCTCACACCACTATAACACTATCACTACATTATATAGGCCAGTCCCTCCAGTACCCCTCACACCACTATAACACAATCACTACATTATACAGGCCAGTCCCTCCAGAACCCCTCACACCACTATAACACTATCACTACATTATACAGGCCAGTCCATCCAGAACCCCTCACACCACTATAACACTATCACTACATTATACAGGCCAGTCCCTCCAGTACCCCTCACACCACTATCACCACATTATACAGACCAGTCCCTCCAGTACCCCTCACACCACTATAACACTATCACCACATTATACAGGCCAGTCCCTCCAGTACCCCTCACACCACTATAACACTATCACCACATTATACAGGCCAGTCCCTCCAGAACCCCACACACCACTATAACACTATCACCACATTATACAGGCCAGTTCCTCCATTACCCCTCACACCACATTATACAGGCCAGTCCCTCCAAAACCCCTCACACCACTATAACACTATCACCACATTATACAGGCCAGTTCTTCCATTACCCCTCACACCACATTATACAGGCCAGTCCCTCCAGTACCCCTCACACCACTATAACACTATCACCACATTATATAGGCCAGTCCCTCCAGAACCCCCTCACACCACTATAACACTATCACCACATTATACAGGCCAGTCCCTCCAGTACCCCTCACACCACTATAACACTATCACTACATTATACAGGCCAGTCCCTCCAGTACCCCTCACACCACTATAACACTATCACTACATTATACAGGCCAGTCCCTCCAGTACCCCTCACACCACTATAACACTATCACCACATTATATAGGCCAGTCCCTCCAGTACCCCTCACACCACAATAACACTATCACCACATTATACGACCAGTCCCTCCAGTACCCCTCACATCACCACATTATACAGGCCAGTCCCTCCAGTACCCCTCACACCAATATAACAATATCACCACATTATACAGACCAGTCCCTCCAGTACCCCTCACATCACCACATTATACAGGCCAGTCCCTCCAGTACCCCTCACACCACTATCACTACATTATACAGGCCAGTCCCTCCAGTACCCCTCACACCACTATAACACTATCACCACATTATATAGGCCAGTCCCTCCAGTACCCCTCACACCACTATAACCACATTATACAGGCCAGTCCCTCCAATACCCCTCACACCACTATAACACTATCACCACATTATACAGGCCAGTCCCTCCAGAACCCCTCACACCACTATCACTACATTATACAGGCCAGTCCCTCCAGTACCCCTCACACCACTATAACACTATCACCACATTATACAGGCCAGTCCCTCCAGTACCCCTCACACCACTATCACCACATTATACAGGCCAGTCCCTCCAGTACCCCTCACACCACTATAACACTATCACCACATTATATAAGCCAGTCCCTCCAGTGCCCCACACACCACTATAACACTATCACCACATTATACAGGCCAGTCCCTCCAGTACCCCTCACACCACTATAACACTATCACCACATTATACAGGCCAGTCCCTCCAGTACCCCTCACACCACTATAACACTATCACTACATTATACAGGCCAGTCCCTCCAGTACCCCTCACACCACTATAACACTATCACCACATTATACAGGCCAGTCCCTCCAGTACCCCTCACACCACTATAACACTATCACTACATTATACAGGCCAGTCCCTCCAGTACCCCTCACACCACTATAACACTATCACCACATTATATAGGCCAGTCCCTCCAGTACCCCTCACACCACTATAACCACATTATACAGGCCAGTCCCTCCAATACCCCTCACACCACTATAACACTATCACCACATTATACAGGCCAGTCCCTCCAGTACCCCTCACACCACTATAACACTATCACCACATTATATAGGCCAGTCCCTCCAGTACCCCTCACACCACAATAACACTATCACCACATTATACGACCAGTCCCTCCAGTACCCCTCACATCACCACATTATACAGGCCAGTCCCTCCAGTACCCCTCACACCACTATAACACTATCACCACATTATACAGACCAGTCCCTCCAGTACCCCTCACATCACCACATTATACAGGCCAGTCCCTCCAGTACCCCTCACACCACTATAACACTATCACTACATTATACAGGCCAGTCCCTCCAGTACCCCTCACACCACTATAACACTATCACCACATTATATAGGCCAGTCCCTCCAGTACCCCTCACACCACTATAACCACATTATACAGGCCAGTCCCTCCAATACCCCTCACACCACTATAACACTATCACCACATTATACAGGCCAGTCCCTCCAGTACCCCTCACACCACTATAACACTATCACCACATTATATAGGCCAGTCCCTCCAGAACCCCCTCACACCACTATAACACTATCACCACATTATACAGGCCAGTCCCTCCAGTACCCCTCACACCACTATAACACTATCACCACATTATACAGGCCAGTTCCTCCAGTACCCCTCACACCACTATCACCACATTATACAGGCCAGTCCCTCCAGTACCCCTCACACCACTATAACACTATCACCACATTATACAGGCCAGTCCCTCCAGTACCCCTCACACCACTATAACACTATCACTACATTATACAGGCCAGTCCCTCCAGTACCCCTCACACCACTATAACACTATCACCACATTATATAGGCCAGTCCCTCCAGTACCCCTCACACCACTATAACACTATCACCACATTATACAGGCCAGTCCCTCCAGTACCCCTCACACCACAATAACACTATCACCACATTATACGACCAGTCCCTCCAGTACCCCTCACACCACTATAACACTATCACTACATTATACAGGCCAGTCCCTCCAGTACCCCTCACACCACTATAACACTATCACCACATTATACAGACCAGTCCCTCCAGTACCCCTCACATCACCACATTATACAGGCCAGTCCCTCCAGTACCCCTCACACCACTATAACACTATCACTACATTATACAGGCCAGTCCCTCCAGTACCCCTCACACCACTATAACACTATCACCACATTATATAGGCCAGTCCCTCCAGTACCCCTCACACCACTATAACCACATTATACAGGCCAGTCCCTCCAATACCCCTCACACCACTATAACACTATCACCACATTATACAGGCCAGTCCCTCCAGTACCCCTCACACCACTATAACACTATCACCACATTATATAGGCCAGTCCCTCCAGAACCCCCTCACACCACTATAACACTATCACCACATTATACAGGCCAGTCCCTCCAGTACCCCTCACACCACTATAACACTATCACCACATTATACAGGCCAGTTCCTCCAGTACCCCTCACACCACTATCACCACATTATACAGGCCAGTCCCTCCAGTACCCCTCACACCACTATAACACTATCACCACATTATACAGGCCAGTCCCTCCAGTACCCCTCACACCACTATAACACTATCACTACATTATACAGGCCAGTCCCTCCAGTACCCCTCACACCACTATAACACTATCACCACATTATATAGGCCAGTCCCTCCAGTACCCCTCACACCACTATAACCACATTATACAGGCCAGTCCCTCCAATACCCCTCACACCACTATAACACTATCACCACATTATACAGGCCAGTCCCTCCAGTACCCCTCACACCACTATCACCACATTATACAGGCCAGTCCCTCCAGTGCCCCACACACCACTATAACACTATCACCACATTATACAGGCCAGTCCATCCAGTACCCCTCCCACCACTACACCTTACACATCTACAGTCACTGCACCCAACACCTCCAGACCGACACCTGGAGATTAAATACACCCACCTCAACATCATATCAACGCCATGGTGCACTTGCTTCTAACATACACACGTCCACGCACACACCTCCACAGATATACACCACCTCGACAACCTCCCTCCCACGGCGCCCTCCACACACTCCCACGGCGCCCTCCACACACTCCGCAGCCCACATGCAATCAAGCCAGTCAGTGACTTAGTGAAATTGCATTAGCCACACTTTCCTGGGTTTGATTAGAAATGGTTTGATCCTGTGATGTATTCCGTCCGTGCCCGGATCTAGGGGGGAAAGGGAGGACGTGCAATGCCTTCTCTAACACACTCCACGTCTCTGAAGGCCAGAGTGTGTGCGTGTGTGTGTGTGTTTCATAATACACAGGGACCAGAAGTGTGCAGGAAAAACAGTCCTAATCCCTCATTTACAAGCAGTGTGTGTGTTGGTGTGTGTAGCACAGCGTGTGTGTGTGTGTGTGTGAGAGAGTCGGTGTGTGTGTAGCACAGCGTGTGTGTGTCTATACAAGTTTGAATGTACTGATACTGCAGCGTAAAGGCCAAACACTCAAAATCATTACTTTACCAAGTGTGTGTACGCATGTGTGTGAACGTGTTTGTGTTGGAATCTACCAAATACACAGACGGATGTCCAAACATTCATAATGCCTCATTTAAAAAGTGTGTGTACGCCGTGGTGTGTCTGTGCATGATTGAAAGTGTTCATCTGTTTTAGTTGTCCCAGACATAACACACAGATAGCCCTCCAAACAGTGCGAGCCCACTGGTAACCCCTCAGGGAACAGGGTTAGAGGGCGTCTCCTTCTTTCTTACGGACGGAAGCGTGCGAGCTTCCGTGCGACTGTTTAGTGTGCATCTGTTCATCTGCCAGTGCCTGTGTGTGTATATGTGCTTGCAATGCCCGTGTGTGTATAGTATGAGTGCAAGAGTAGGGGCAAAACCCAATCCAGGAACCCACCCAACCCAGTCAGTTGGCTGGTGTATAAGGTCTCCCTCCCCATCTAGCTCTTATAAGATCAGGCCAGTTCAATAATGCATGGACCTCCCGGTCGGCACCAGACTCCCCATTCCACCAAGTCCTCATGTTTGATTGGCTCCTAATGAGACGCTTCTATTATTAAAATTAATTTGAAGGGACAATATCTGTAAATTGAGATTAATTAATTATTGAGTGTTGTAGCGTGCCTAGTGGCTCGGTTGACCCCCAGTTTTTATAATGAATACACAGCTGCCCTAAAAAAAAAATATATATATATATATAAAAAATACACAGCTGTCAAGTGCAGACTAAGATAATAAGTTGAGGTACCAGATGGTTATTAATTAATGTGGATTATATTCACTTGGAGACATGGGGGACTATTACAAACAAAGGGTATTTGGAGAGGCAACTTTCAACAGCTGGATGAAGTGAATGTCGTCATCAGTTGAGAACCCCTGCAGTTCTATCCTCCTGCCAGAGGGTGGCACTGTTCGGTTTTTCAGCATCAGTACAATGGAATGACTGACGTGTGACCTAAAATGCGGCCACAGCGTATGATTCAAATAATCAACTCACAGAGTCAGAGACAGCAGTGTGTTACCAGCACACAGACAGCAGACGGACATCTCACAGTAGAATGACCTTGGTGTGCAAAGCTGTCATCAAGGCAAAGGGTGGCTATTTGAAGAATCTCAAATATAAAATATATTTTCATTTGTTTAACACTTTTTTGGTTACTACATGATTCCATATGTGTTATTTTATAGTTTGGACGTCTTCACTATTATTCAACAATGTAGAAAATAGTAAAAATAAAGAAAAACCCTTGAATGAGTAGGTGTTCTAAAACTTTTGACAGGTAGTGTACATATGAGGCAATCAAGTCAGAAGGGGAATATTCTGACTTTTCCGTTTCTAATGTTAAAAGAGAGTACTGTTTGTTCTTCAGATCCACTGCTGAAGAGAGCCCACTGCTGTGGAACACTTCCAACCCTTATCTTGAGAATGTCGCACTGCCTGGATTTAGGGATCGACTGGGTCAGAGGAGTTTATTTCTCCAGATCAATAATCTCAGTCAGACTCCGGCCGGTACAGTTGTGAGTGTTGGAAAGACGGCAAGGTTTCATACCAGGAAAGCACTGGCCTCTTAGTCTGCAGTGCTCAAAATTGAGAGAATATTCTGCAGGCTAATTCAGGAGAGACAGTAGACATGCACTGTGACGGTACAAGGAGTGGCACCAACATGACAGTCAGATGGTTGCATTACAGGATGGCTAGTGCAGTCACATCAACTTCATATAGAGAACTTCAGCTTTTACAAGTGTGGGGTACTGGAGGGACAGCGTTGTTTCTATCCAGACATTTGCTCTGACGCATAAGAATCAAATCAAATTTTATTGGTCACATACCGTACCAGTTGCCGTACCAGGCTGTGATACAGCCCGACAGGAGGCTCTCGATTGTGCATCTGTAAAGGTTTGTCAGGGTTTTGGGTGACAAGCGACATTTCTTCAGCCTCTTAAGGTTGAAGAGGCGCTGTTGCGCCTTTTTCACCACACTGTCTGTGTGGGTGGACCATTTCAGTTTGTCTGTGATGTGTACGCCCAGGAACTTAAAATGTTCCACTTTCTTCACTGCTGACCCTTCGATGTGGATAGGGGGAGTGCCCCCTCGGCTGAAGTCGATAATCATATCCTTTGTTTTGTTGACGTTGCGTGAGAGGTTGTTTTCCTGACACCACACTCCGAGTGCCCTCACCTCCTCCCTGTAAGCTGTTTCATCGTTGTTGGTAATCAAGCCCACTACTGTAGTGTCGTCTGCAAACTTGATGATCGAGTTGGAGGCGTGCATGGCCACGCAGTCATGGGTGAACAGGGAGTGCAGGAGAGGGCTGAGCACACACCCTTGTGGGGCCCCAGTGTTGAGGATCAGTGAAGTGGAGATGTTGTTTCTTACCTTCACCACCAGGGGGGGGCCCATCAGAAAGTCCAGGACCCAGTTGCACAGGGAGGGGTTGAGACCCAGGGCCTCCAGCTTGATGATGAGCTTGGAGGGTACTATGGTGTTGAATGCAGAGCTGTAGACAATGAACAGCATTCTTACATAGGTAGGGCAGTGTGCAGTGTGATGGCGATTGCGCCATCTGTGGAGCCGGTGGGGACAGCAAACTGAAGTGGGTCTAGGGTGGCCGGTAAGGTGGCGGTGATGTGATCCTTGACTAGCCTCTCAAAGTACTTCATAATGACAGAAATGAGTGCTACGGGGCAGTAGTCATTTAGTATGAGTGTGTTCTTAGCTCAGTTGGAGAAAAGGCTGTACTGATCCCAATGGGACAGACTTTTGACCAGCCTTACACAGACAAACAGGCAGAGGTGAGGTCTTCAATCTAAGTAAAGAGTGATGGAAGGAAGGAGTTATAATTGACTAAAGCTCCTAGGGTGAAGAGCAATCCCATTATATCAGGGCTGTAATGTGTAGAAAAGAGCCCTTCACTTAGCTGAGTAAGGTGGCGAGAAATACCTTAACACCAATTCCATTACATTAGCCTACTGAACCAGTGTACACATAGCAAGAGGGGTCATTAAGCTACCCTATCACCATACGCATGGATATTCCCGGCATCTACTTATGAGAAATGCCGTAAAATCTGATACAATGGTTAGCTTAGCATTGAAGCTAAGACGAGAAACACCGCAGCCCAACCTAGTCATACTTCCTTAGAGCAACATCCCAATCTCACTGCATTCTGAGGAGGAAACACTGCAGCCCAACCTAGTCATACTTCCCTAGAACAACATCCCAATCTCACTGCATTCTGAGGAGGAAACACTGCAGCCCAACCTAGTCATACTTCCCTAGAGCAACATCCCAATCTCACTGCATTCTGAGGTGGAAACACTGCAGCCCAACCTAGTCATACTTCCCTAGAGCAACATCCCAATCTCACTGCATTCTGAGGTGGAAACACTGCAGCCCAACCTGGTCATACTTCCCTAGAGCAACATCCCAATCTCACTGCATTCTGAGGAGGAAACACTGCAGCCCAACCTAGTCATACTTCCCTAGAGCAACATCCCAATCTCACTGCATTCTGAGGTGGAAACACTGCAGCCCAACCTGGTCATACTTCCCTAGAACAACATCCCAATCTCACTGCATTCTGAGGAGGAAACACTGCAGCCCAACCTGGTCATACTTCCCTAGAGCAACATCCCAATCTCACTGCATTCTGAGGAGGAAACACTGCAGCCCAACCTGGTCATACTTCCCTAGAGCAACATCCCAATCTCACTGCATTCTGAGGAGGAAACACTGCAGCCCAACCTAGTCATACTTCCCTAGAGCAACATCCCAATCTCACTGCATTCTGAGGAGGAAACACTGCAGCCCAACCTAGTCATACTTCCCTAGAACAACATCCCAATCTCACTGCATTCTGAGGAGGAAACACTGCAGCCCAACCTGGTCATACTTCCCTAGAGCAACATCCCAATCTCACTGCATTCTGAGGAGGAAACACTGCAGCCCAACCTGGTCATACTTCCCTAGAGCAACATCCCAATCTCACTGCATTCTGAGGAGGAAACACTGCAGCCCAACCTGGTCATACTTCCCTAGAGCAACATCCCAATCTCACTGCATTCTGAGGAGGAAATAAAAACAACAGTGCTCCAACTTCTAATCAAGGTTCTATATCAAACAGCTATCTTCACTCTGTGGCCTCCTGACTCAGGTTGTCACAGGGAGGCTGATGAGGGGGCACAGCCGACTTCACCACACTATTAATTGAACGCTGCAGGATAGAGGTGTGGGTGGGGGTTAGAAAGGACATTGCTTTCTATTTTCTCTCAGATGAAGCACCTCCTGTGTACTGGCCGGAGTCGATGGTTGAGGGGCAGAGGGTTGAGGGGAGTTGGAGGTTTCAGAGGACGGGAGGTTCTCTCATCCCTCCTCTCTCTCCTTTTCTCCAATCAGCTTGGGCTAGATTAAAGGTAAACACGGCTGTGGCGGTGACAGCCTCCCTATGATGACAGGGCCCACGCTGATTGAAATTAGCCCAGAGTTGGGAAAACACCCCTCCCTTCTCTCCGCCTCTCTTTATACCCATCTGTGATTAAGCCTCTGCTCTCTGTCAGCCATCACACCCCCTCCTGCCTGCTGCCCTATCCCCTCCCTCCCACCAACACATCATCCCCTGTGTCTGTGTGTCTGACAAAATACAGGAGGAACATTTCTGTCTCTTTCTCCTCATCACTTCATCTCGATATTATTCCCTGACATCTGGATGAACCTGAAGATGGATCAACTGGAGACCCTACATCCAGACAATAATAAACATGAACATCTAACATCTACAACATATGCTACATCTACATCCCTACTCATCCACTATCTAGAACTTACTCTATATCTACAACCCTATTCATCCACTATATCTACAACTCTACTGATCCACTATCTAGATCATACTCTATATCTACAACCCTATTCATCCACTATCTAGATCATACTCTATATCCACAACCCTATTCATCCACTATCTAGATCATACTCTATATCTACAACCCTATTCATCCACTATCTAGATCATACTCTATATCCACAACCCTATTCATCCACTATCTAGATCATACTCTATATCTACAACCCTATTCATCCACTATCTAGATCATACTCTATATCCACAACCCTATTCATCCACTATCTAGATCATACTCTATATCTACAACCCTATTCATCCACTATCTAGATCATACTCTATATCCACAACCCTATTCATCCACTATCTAGATCATACTCTATATCTACAACCCTATTCATCCACTATCTAGATCATACTCTATAACTACAACCCTATTCATCCACTATCTAGATCATACTCTATATCTACAACCCTATTCATCCACTATCTAGATCATACTCTATATCTACAACCCTATTCATCCACTATCTAGTTCATACTCTATATCTACAACTCTATTCATCCACTATCTAGATCATACTCTATATCTACAACCCTATTCATCCACTATCTAGATCATACTCTATATCCACAACCCTATTCATCCACTATCTATCTAGATCACACTCTATATCCACAACCCTACTCATCCACTATCTAGATCATACTCTATATCTACAACCCTATTCATCCACTATCTAGATCATACTCTATAACTACAACCCTATTCATCCACTATCTAGATCATACTCTATATCTACAACCCTATTCATCCACTATCTAGATCATACTCTATAACTACAACCCTATTCATCCACTATCTAGATCATACTCTATATCTACAACCCTATTCATCCACTATCTAGATCATACTCTATATCCACAACCCTATTCATCCACTATCTAGATCATACTCTATATCTACAACCCTATTCATCCACTATCTAGATCATACTCTATATCTACAACCCTATTCATCCACTATATCTACAACTCTACTGATCCACTACCTAGATCATACTCTATAACTACAACCCTATTCATCCACTATCTATCTAGATCATACTCTATATCTACAACCCTATTCATCCACTATCTAGATCATACTCTATATCCACAACCCTATTCATCCACTATCTATCTAGATCATACTCTATATCCACAACCCTATTCATCCACTATCTAGATCATACTCTATATCCACAACCCTACTCATCCACTATCTAGGTTAATACTCTATAACAACAACCCTATTCATCCACTACCTAGATCATACTCTATAACTACAACCCTATTCATCCACTATCTAGATCATACTCTATATCCACAACCCTATTCATCCACTATCTAGATCATACTCTATATCCACAACCCTATTCATCCACTATCTAGATCATACTCTATATCTACAACCCTATTCATCCACTACCTAGATCATACTCTATAACTACAACCCTATTCATCCACTATCTAGATCATACTCTATAACTACAACCCTATTCATCCACTATCTAGATCATACTCTATAACTACAACCCTATTCATCCACTATCTAGATCATACTCTATATCTACAACCCTATTCATCCACTATCTAGATCATACTCTATATCCACAACCCTATTCATCCACTATCTATCTAGATCATACTCTATATCCACAACCCTACTCATCCACTATCTAGATCATACTCTATAACTACAACCCTATTCATCCACTATCTAGATCATACTCTATATCTACAACCCTATTCATCCACTATCTAGATCATACTCTATATCCACAACCCTATTCATCCACTATCTATCTAGATCACACTCTATATCCACAACCCTACTCATCCACTATCTAGATCATACTCTATATCTACAACCCTATTCATCCACTATCTAGATCATACTCTATATCTACAACCCTATTCATCCACTATCTAGATCATACTCTATAACTACAACCCTATTCATCCACTATCTAGATCATACTCTATATCTACAACCCTATTCATCCACTATCTAGATCATACTCTATAACTACAACCCTATTCATCCACTATCTAGATCATACTCTATATCTACAACCCTATTCATCCACTATCTAGATCATACTCTATATCCACAACCCTATTCATCCACTATCTAGATCATACTCTATATCTACAACCCTATTCATCCACTATCTAGATCATACTCTATATCTACAACCCTATTCATCCACTATATCTACAACTCTACTGATCCACTACCTAGATCATACTCTATAACTACAACCCTATTCATCCACTATCTATCTAGATCATACTCTATATCTACAACCCTATTCATCCACTATCTAGATCATACTCTATATCCACAACCCTATTCATCCACTATCTATCTAGATCATACTCTATATCCACAACCCTATTCATCCACTATCTAGATCATACTCTATATCCACAACCCTACTCATCCACTATCTAGGTTAATACTCTATAACAACAACCCTATTCATCCACTACCTAGATCATACTCTATAACTACAACCCTATTCATCCACTATCTAGATCATACTCTATATCTACAACCCTATTCATACACTATCTAGATCATACTCTATATCCACAACCCTATTCATCCACTATCTAGATCATACTCTATATCCACAACCCTATTCATCCACTATCTAGATCATACTCTATATCTACAACCCTATTCATCCACTATCTAGATCATACTCTATATCTACTAGCCTATTCATCCACTATCTGGATCATACTCTATAACAACAACCCTATTCATCCACTACCTAGATCATACTCTATAACTACAACCCTATTCATCCACTATCTAGATCATACTCTATAACTACAACCCTATTCATCCACTATCTATCTAGATCATACTCTATATCTACAACCCTATTCATCCACTATCTAGATCATACTCTATATCTACAACCCTATTCATCCACTATCTATCTAGATCATACTCTATAACTACAACCCTATTCATCCACTATCTAGATCATACTCTATATCTACAACCCTATTCATCCACTATCTAGATCATACTCTATATCTACAACCCTATTCATCCACTATCTAGATCATACTCTATATCTACTAGCCTATTCATCCACTATCTAGATCATACTCTATAACAACAACCCTATTCATCCACTACCTAGATCATACTCTATAACTACAACCCTATTCATCCACTATCTAGATCATACTCTATATCTACAACCCTATTCATACACTACCTAGATCATACTCTATAACTACAACCCTATTCATCCACTATCTAGATCATACTCTATATCTACAACCCTATTCATCCACTATCTAGATCATACTCTATATCTACAACCCTATTCATCCACTATCTAGATCATACTCTATATCCACAACCCTATTCATCCACTATCTAGATCATACTCTATATCTACAACCCTATTCATCCACTATCTAGATCATACTCTATATCCACAACCCTATTCATCCACTATCTAGATCATACTCTATATCTACAACCCTATTCATCCACTATCTAGATCATACTCTATATCTACAACCCTATTCATCCACTATATCTACAACTCTACTGATCCACTACCTAGATCATACTCTATAACTACAACCCTATTCATACACTATCTAGATCATACTCTATAACTACAACCCTATTCATCCACTATCTATCTAGATCATACTCTATAACTACAACCCTATTCATACACTATCTAGATCATACTCTATAACTACAACCCTATTCATCCACTATCTATCTAGATCATACTCTATATCCACAACCCTATTCATCCACTATCTAGATCATACTCTATATCTACAACCCTATTCATCCACTATCTAGATCATACTCTATATCCACAACCCTATTCATCCACTATCTATCTAGATCATACTCTATATCCACAACCCTACTCATCCACTATCTAGGTTAATACTCTATAACAACAACCCTATTCATCCACTACCTAGATCATACTCTATAACTACAACCCTATTCATCCACTATCTAGATCATACTCTATATCTACAACCCTATTCATACACTATCTAGATCATACTCTATATCCACAACCCTATTCATCCACTATCTAGATCATACTCTATATCTACAACCCTATTCATCCACTATCTAGATCATACTCTATATCTACAACCCTATTCATACACTATCTAGATCATACTCTATATCCACAACCCTATTCATCCACTATCTAGATCATACTCTATATCTACAACCCTATTCATCCACTATCTAGATCATACTCTATATCTACAACCCTATTCATCCACTATCTAGATCATACTCTATATCCACAACCCTATTCATCCACTATCTATCTAGATCATACTCTATATCTACAACCCTATTCATCCACTATCTAGATCATACTCTATAACAACAACCCTATTCATCCACTACCTAGATCATACTCTATAACTACAACCCTATTCATCCACTACCTAGATCATACTCTATAACTACAACCCTATTCATCCACTATCTAGATCATACTCTATATCTACTAGCCTATTCATCCACTATCTAGATCATACTCTATAACAACAACCCTATTCATCCACTACCTAGATCATACTCTATATCCACAACCCTATTCATCCACTACCTAGATCATACTCTATAACTACAACCCTATTCATCCACTATCTAGATCATACTCTATATCTACTAGCCTATTCATCCACTATCTAGATCATACTCTATAACAACAACCCTATTCATCCACTACCTAGATCATACTCTATAACTACAACCCTATTCATCCACTATCTAGATCATACTCTATATCTACAACTCTACTGATCCACTATCTAGATCATACTCTATATCTACAACCCTATTCATCCACTATCTAGATCATACTCTATATCCACAACCCTATTCATCCACTATCTAGATCATACTCTATAACTACAACCCTATTCATCCACTATCTAGATCATACTCTATAACAACAACCCTATTCATCCACTACCTAGATCATACTCTATAACTACAACCCTATTCATCCACTATCTAGATCATACTCTATAACTACAACCCTATTCATCCACTATCTAGATCATACTCTATATCTACAACCCTATTCATCCACTATCTAGATCATACTCTATATCTACAACCCTATTCATCCACTATCTAGATCATACTCTATATCTACAACCCTATTCATCCACTATCTAGATCATACTCTATATCTACAACCCTATTCATCCACTATCTAGATCATACTCTATATCCACAACCCTATTCATCCACTATCTAGATCATACTCTATATCCACAACCCTATTCATCCACTATCTAGATCATACTCTATATCCACAACCCTATTCATCCACTATCTAGATCATACTCTATATCTACAACCCTATTCATCCACTATCTAGATCATACTCTATATCTACAACCCTATTCATCCACTATCTAGATCATACTCTATATCTACAACCCTATTCATCCACTATCTAGATCATACTCTATATCTACAACCCTATTCATCCACTATCTAGATCATACTCTATATCCACAACCCTATTCATCCACTATCTAGATCATACTCTATATCCACAACCCTATTCATCCACTATCTAGATCATACTCTATATCCACAACCCTATTCATCCACTATCTAGATCATACTCTATATCTACAACCCTATTCATCCACTATCTAGATCATACTCTATATCCACAACCCTATTCATCCACTATCTAGATCATACTCTATATCCACAACCCTATTCATCCACTATCTAGATCATACTCTATATCCACAACCCTATTCATCCACTATCTAGATCATACTCTATATCTACAACCCTATTCATCCACTATCTAGATCATACTCTATATCTACAACCCTATTCATCCACTATCTAGATCATACTCTATATCTACAACCCTATTCATCCACTATCTAGATCATACTCTATATCTACAACCCTATTCATCCACTATCTAGATCATACTCTATATCCACAACCCTATTCATCCACTATCTAGATCATACTCTATAACTACAACCCTATTCATCCACTATCTAGATCATACTCTATATCTACAACCCTATTCATACACTATCTAGATCATACTCTATATCTACAACCCTATTCATCCACTATCTAGATCATACTCTATATCTACAACCCTATTCATCCACTATCTAGATCATACTCTATAACTACAACCCTATTCATCCACTATCTAGATCATACTCTATAACTACAACCCTATTCATCCACTATCTATCTAGATCATACTCTATATCTACAACCCTATTCATACACTATCTAGATCATACTCTATATCTACTAGCCTATTCACGGATGTCACATCGTGTAATTTCATTGTTACAAACGTTCTGATGCCTGACACTATGAACGTTCTGATGCCTGACGCTATGAACGCTCTGATGCCTGACGCTATGAACGCTCTGATGCCTGACGCTATGAACGCTCTGATGCCTGACGCTATGAACGCTCTGATGCCTGACGCTATGAACGCTCTGATGCCTGACGCTATGAACGATCTGATGCCTGACGTTATGAACGTTCTGATGCCTGACTATGAACATTCTGATGCCTGACGTTATGAACGTTCTGATGCCTGACGTTATGAACGTTCTGATGCCTGACTATGAACATTCTGATGCCTGACTCAATTATGAATTAGTTCAGTCTCTTATACAGTATAACTGTAACAATCTCATATTTTTCAAATTCTTCAGCACTAACTTCCTCAAAACATCCACAAGCTAATCGGTGTCTGTCCCCAGCATCTAAATGCCCCATCATCTCCCAAGCAGCCTGCTGAAGCCCCGTTACAGAGGAGAGGGGAACACTGATGTCATTATTACAACAAGCGCACTGCATTTCCCGGAAAATCACGAGCTCCCAATCTCATTTCAACACTGAACTAATTCAATCACCTCCCACTGATGAGATCCTACAGCCTCCACTGGGCTTGATCTCCCAGAGCCCAGAGGGTGGGGAGAGATTTGATCTCCCAGTGCCCAGAGGGTTGGGAGACTGGAGAGAGTTTTGATCTCCCAGTGCCCAGAGGGTTGGGAGACTGGAGAGAGCTTTGATCTCCCAGTCCCCAGAAGGTGAGGAGACTGGAGAGAGCTTTGATCTCCCAGGGCCCAGAAGGTGAGGAGACTGGAGAGAGCTTTGATCTCCCAGAGCCCAGAAGGTGAGGAGACTGGGGAGAGCTTTGATCTCCCAGGGCCCAGAAGGTGAGGAGACTGGAGAGAGCTTTGATCTCCCAGAGCCCAGAAGGTGAGGAGACTGGAGAGAGCTTTGATCTCCCAGAGCCCAGGTGAGGAGACTGGGGAGAGCTTTGATCTCCCAGTGCCCAGAAGGTGAGGAGACTAGAGAGAGGCAGAAAAACAATCAAAGACTAATGTTGTTTTAACCATTATCATCTGCACACAGGAACCATGGCTGAGTCAATAGAGTATGAAGCGCTACTAACACCGGTATTAAGACTGGAGGTTAGGGGGAAGTGGAATGCAGTTGTGTGTGTGTGTGTGTGTGTGTGTTTCTCTATGGCTTTATGTTGTGCTCTACGTTCAGTTTTAAAAAATGAACAAAAAAATGCAACCTTTCTACTGTAATAGCCTGCCAAGGATCCAAAGAACCTTCCATTTCATCTTTCAAAACAACGATATCACTGAGGTGGTGTAGCAATTCAAAGGGCGAATGAAAAGGTGAAGGGAAAACGTGTCATTTACTCCAAGACGTGCATTTCAGTATCAGGGACTGGAGCGTGAAGCCTACACCATTCCTGTGACTCGTTTATGACATGTCATACAACACATCAAACCAGGATTGCACCCCTCCATCTTGTATTTTCACATTGTTCCAATACCTTCCACATGCTCCTTTTCAATCCACAATGGATCATGGCTTCACAGGCTAATGCCTCACTACGCATACCTGTGCTACAAAAACCTACCGTCAAAATACTCTGCAGTTCAAACTGCTGATGTTGTCACACATTGAGTAATGAGTAACCCTCTCCCTCCCTCAACTATGGTTCAACCAGCCCCCGTAGAGAAACTACTTAACTAGTCATATAAGCCATACAGCTCAGTACTGGTGACTGATTAGTGAACGGTGACATATTAGTGCATTACATGGCATAAAGCCATGTGTCTATTGAGAACAAGCTGTTAATGGGTCTATACGGACCATCTTCTATCAAGTCAGTGGTCTACACTGGACATCAGGTAGTCTGCTCCCAGATCTGATTGTGCTGTATCGCCAATTCCTATGGTCATTGTTATGCTAAACATTCACAGGAGTTGGCTATTCAGCAAAAACAGATCTGGGACCAGGCTAAGGGGAAAAGTAAACAATTTTGTCAATTGAGTGGATAGCAAGCTCTTACCCAAAGTATCTATGCACTATTCAGATGCTTTCTGTTTTGCAGTGATTTAATTTGTTGAGGGGGAATGCGAGGAACACAGAGTGTCTAAATGAGTTGGAGGAGTGGGGAAACAGCAGCGGAATTCAATTTCACATGTTTCTCTCCAAATGGAAGCTCTGCGGGAGGAGATCCGCTGAATGTAAACGGATGTTTGTGTGTGGGGCGGGGGGGGGGGGGGGGGGGGGTGCTGATGAAAATGAGTCTGACAAAGCTGTTTTATAGTCTAGTTTTGTATGTTTGTTGTAGTCTCTAGTTTGATATTTCTAATAACTATTTTGTCAACTGTGTACCACGGCTAAGGGCTGTTCTTATGCACAACACAACGCAGAAAGCCTGGATACAGCCCTTGGCCATGTACCACAAACCCCCAAGGTGCCTTATTGCTATTATAAACTGGTTACCAACGTAATACAAACAGTAAAAAGTATTTTTTGGTCATACCTGTGGAATATGGTCTGATATACCACAGCTTTCAGCCAATCAGCACCCAGGAGCTAAACTACCTGGTTTATAAACGCAATTAATCTGGTAACTACATTACATTTTAACCATTAAAAAAAATCTAAAAATCTCTCACTGAGGTGAAGTATTTTATAAGCTATACCAATAAGTCGGGATCACTGATCAGGGCCCGTATTTCCAAATTGTTTCAGAGTAGCAGTGTTGAAATGAATAGATATGTACAGCCACGCAGCTAATCAGAGACTCTTATCATTTCCAGCAATGAACTGCCTGTTTTAACATACCCAAGGCTCCAAACTGAAAGCTGCACAAGTAATATCAACCATCATAGCTTCTTAAATGTACGTCTTGTGTAGAACTGAGTACTACTCTCTGTATCTGTGAAGTCAGAGGATTTCTCTGTCACATAAAGTATTGTACAGTATCTCTTTAAAAAACAAATACTGTAACACAAACTGTTTATAAATGGCCATTTTAGAGGGGTCCTTAAAAATAATTTGACACAACAACATGGATCTCTGTGGCCTTTCAGAGACCGGCTTGACTGCCAACTGCCTGTGATAGTCCAAACACGGGCTGTGTGGCTCGACTTCAGTAGCAGGTCATTCATTGTTATTATAGGAAGGGAGATCTAGTCTAGGAGACACACAGCCATTGGCGTGTGCAAAGTACACAAAATAAGTGTGAATACACAGGCAGAAACAGGCAGAAAGAGACAGACAGGCACTAGTGTTGTAAGACCATCATTTTAACTTGAATACCAGGTTTAGCATCACGAAACTTGATAGCATCATGATACGCGATACCAAAACGATTCCACGGGGAAAAAAGATGGCATATTAGCCAAAGTCACAGAAAGGCACTTGATCCAGACAGATATTTTGAGTTCAATATCATTATATTTGTCTAAGACAGCCATGTATGCATTAATGAATCAATTATTCAATCACACAATCAATTCGTCAATTCGTTTTTACATAACAACATAATGGTCATTTATTTGAATGTTAAATCCCTATTGATAATCTGGGTAATCAAGATGTAGCCTAGGCCTGTTCACAATACAGGTGAATGCATATTCAATAGAAGTGTGTGCATGCATTGAGTTATTGAGCTTGTTTTGGCTGATTTCACCGGGCTGCAGAGGAAAAACAATCTACTTCCTTTCCATTTGGGACTTGTTTTATTGTGCTTACCAACAGATATCTGCTGGGCTGATAGACTGACTTGACAGGCACGGTACTCTAGAGCTATAAGGAGACATCTGCTGGGCTGATAGACAGACTTGACAGGCACGGTACTCAAGAGCTATAAGGAGACATCTACTGATAGACAGACTTGACAGGCACGGTACTCTAGCTATAAGGAGACATCTGCTGGGCTGATAGACTTGATCCTCTCTCAATCAGTAGAAGACGTGAAACACATTTGACAGCACCAAAACTTTTTTCATGTTCTAGTATCTAACAAGTACAGAAGTTTAAGTATACCGTGCAACACCCTCCCATCTGTCCTTAGATAATTAGTCAGGCACACAATCACAAAGGACAGAGTCACGCTATCGTACATTCAGACCATGAGGATCAATCAGCGCCTTAGTAAGGTCAAATGAAGAGAAAGAAGAATTAACGAGAGAAAGAGAGAGATCAGCAGACTCAACGAGAGAGAGGGTGAGCATGTACCTAACACCTTCCATCAATTTAATCCTCTAATAATTATTGACTTTTCTCCCGGGGAAGTTCAATTCCATTTCAGGTTCCATTTATGAATATGATAAATCATAATTGGAAGGTCGGCGGAAGTCAAGAATCGATCGCTCAAATCAGTCAATGGCGTGGTTCCCCTTGAACACAGGGCACTGGAGGAGTACAGATTAGATGAGTGATCTTTCTATTAAAAGATAACAGCTAGATTGAGGGGATTATGACCTTTTCATGTGTGATCTGGGAACATGAGGGTATGAAGAGGAAGAGGATGGTTGGAGGATTCTGGATTTCCTGCTTATTCCCTCCTGATTCCAGAAACCCTCCAACTGGGATTTCTAGAAAACCAGGAAACATATTGAAAGTTCACAAAATGTTTCAAGCCTGTGTGTGATTGAGCTATAAGGTATTGGTTCCCTAGAAGCTGTTGGAGAGATATTATCAGACTAAGATGAGAAGTGTTCTTTGCTGTGGACTTACAGAGCAGTCAGAACGGACCTAATCCTCATTGTCTGCCACAGCCCTCTTCCTCACCCCTCGACCTGACAGGCCTGACATAAGAGACATACAGGAGTCTCAATCGGTGCAGCTGCATGGAGCTTATGCAGTACACAGATACAAACACACAGGCAGACATGCATACATAGTAACACACACACAAATGCATTAGGGCAACCCCCCCCCCCACCCCCCCACACACACACCTCTCTCGCTACTTCCCCTCTTTCAGTCAGTGTTGCCATTTGCATCTCTCTCCCTCCCCATTGTGTGGCACAAATCAGTTTGACGGGAAACACAGGTCCCGCTCCCTCGGAGCAGTCAGTCACTGTGCGCCTCTCCACTCCTCGTCCCCAGGGTAGCACGCTGTTACGCAGAAACAAGACCACTAATACACAGATTGCCTTTTCTCCTCGAGATAGACAGATACACAAACACACATGCAGGCAGACATACTGTAGAAGGACACACACACACACACACAATATAAATTAAGGGAGAAAGAACCTCATTTTGTAACTCAATTCAAGGTGGACTACTGCGGAGAGTCAAATATTTTGTTTGACAAGCCATTTTGAAATTCAAAAAGGGGAATATGGCAGACTGGGGGATAGAAACGCGTGGAACAGAGGGCCTATTATGAGCGTGCCTGGGTGGGAGGTCCTACGGGGCAGGAGCGGAGGCTGAGAGACAAACCTCTGTGTTTGGATCATGGTGTAGCTGTCATTTCAACACTGCCTGCCCCGGGGTGAGGTAATACAGCTCTGTTCTGTTGCTGCGCTGACAAAAACAACTCAAAAAGGGGTAGTCTTAAAAAAAATGTGGTTATTGAGAAATATCTTGGAAATGGCAATGATGACCACCCCGCTCGCTCTCTCCCAACCGGCACTTTGGAGGAGAAAATAAAGAGAGGAAAGGATATAGCAATTGCCTGCATTCAGGCCCATGATAACAAATCTGTACCTTGGAAGTGGTTTCCCTGTTTCCATCATTTATTCATGGAGTCGGGACTGGATGGAAGGAAAAGGTCTCTGTACTATGATTCTAGTCCAGAAAGAGAGAGCCTCTCTATATTATGATTCTAGACCAGAAAGAGAGCCTCGCTATATTATGATTCTAGACTAGAAAGAGAGCCTCTCTATATTATGATTCTAGACTAGAAAGAGAGCCTCTCTATATTATGATTCTAGACCAGAAAGAGAGCCTCTCTATATTATGATTCTAGACTAGAAAGAGAGCCTCTCTATATTATGATTCTAGACTAGAAAGAGAGCCTCTCTATATTATGATTCTAGACTAGAAAGAGAGCCTCTCTATATTATGATTCTAGACCAGAAAGAGAGCCTCTCTATATTATGATTCTAGACTAGAAAGAGAGCTTCTCTCTATTATGATTTTAGACCAGAGAGAACCTCTCTATATTATGATTCTAGACCAGAAAGCGAGGGCCTCTCTATATTATGATTCTAGACCAGAGAGAACCTCTCTATATTATGATTCTAGACTAGAAAGAGAGAGTCTCTCTATATTATGATTCTAGACTATAAAGAGAGCCTCTCTATATTATGATTCTAGACTAGAAAGAACCTCTATATTATGATTCTAGACCAGAAAGCGAGAGCCTCTCTATATTATGATTCTAGACCAGAAAGAACCTCTATATTATGATTCTAGACCAGAAAGTGAGAGCCTCTCTATATTATGATTCTAGACCAGAGAGAACCTCTCTATATTATGATTCTAGACCAGAAAGCGAGAGCCTCTATATTATGATTCTAGACCAGAGAGAGAGAGTCTCTGTATATTGATTCTAGACCAGAAAGAGAGAGCCTCTCTGTTCAAAGAGCTAGCTAGAGGAAGATTAAACATACAGGGACATGTCTCCTGCCTTCCCTCTGTGTCTCACACACACACCTATACCCATCTATACAAACCCACACCCACTCAGCTGTGGGTCCATATGTAGCTATAATGAAGCCTTTAGATGAAGCTGTGGATTAATGGAAGCATACGCGGTGTGCTTCACTGGAGAGCCGATGTAATTAAGCTTCCTAAGCTCTGGGCGTGTGTTTGTAATGAGGGAGACGGAAGGGCCCCTTCACTCACTCACACGCACGCACGCACGCACGAACAACCCTGAAAGATACTGTTTGTTAAGGATATGTAACAGAATGTACCATCTCCCTCAGGTAAAGAGACAAAGAACAAACAGTCCACCATCCACAGCAAGTAGTACTACACTCCTGTCACTGCAGAGAAGTACAGCCTTTATTTATCATGGGAAACACAGCTAGTAGTACTACACTCCTGTCACTGCAGAGATGTACAGCCCTTATTTATCATGGGAAACACAGTGCCCTTTAATTACATTAGTAATGTACATCAGTTTATTAGGTACACCCATCTAGTACCGGGTTGGCCTTCACTTTGCCTCCAGAACAGCCTGAATTCTTCGGGGCATGGAAATGTTTCTCAGTCGGTATCAAGGGACCTAATGTGTGAGAGGAAAACATTCCCCACCCCATTACACCAACGCAACCAGCTTGCACCGTTGACACTAGGATGGGGCGATGAACTCATGCTGCTTACGCCAAGTCCTGACTCTGCCATCAGCATGACACAACAGGACTCGTTGGACCAGGCGATGTTTTGCCACCCCTCAATTGTCCAGTGTTGGTGATCGCGTGCCCACTGGAGCAGCTTCTTCTTGTTTTTAGCTGATAGGAGTGGAACATGGTGTGGTCGTCTGCTGCAATAGCCCATCTGTGACAAGGAACGACAAGATGCTATTCTGCACACCCCTTTTGTACTGTATCGTTATTAGCCTGTTTGTGGCCCGCCTGTTTGCTAACGCGAAACTTGTCATTCTCCTTCCACCTCTCATCAATGAACTGTTTTTTGCCCACAGGACTGCGGCTGACTAGATGATTTTTGTTTGTCACACCAATTTCAGTAAACCCTAGACACTGTCGTGTGTGAAAAGTACAGGATGCATCGACGATCATACCACGCTCTAAGTCGCTTAGGTCACTCGTTTTGCCCATTCTAACGTTCAGTCGTACAGTACCTGAATGCCTCGATGCCTGTCTGCCTGCAGTCAATATACAGTTGAAGTCATACTGTTTACATACACCTTCGCCAAATACATTTAAACTCAGTTTTTCACAATTCCTGACATTTAATCCTAGTAAAAATTCCCTGTCTTAGGTCAGTTAGGTTAACCACTTTATTTTAAGAATGTGAAATGTCAGAATATTAGTAGAGAGAATGATTTATGTCAGCTTTAATTTCTTTCATCACATTCCCAGTGGGTCAGAAGTTTACATACACTCAATTAGTATTTGGTAGCATTGCCTTTAAAAATGTTTAACTTGGGTCAAATGTTTCAGGTAGCCTTCCACAAGCTTCCCACAATAAGTTGGGTGAATTTTGGCCCATTCCTCCTGACAGAGCAGGTGTAACTGAGTCAGGTTTCTTGGCCTACTTGCTCGCACACGTTTTTTCAGTTCGCCCACAAATTTTCTATGGGATTGAGGTCAGGGCTTTGTGATGGCCACTCCAATACCTTGACTTTGTTGTCCTTAAGCCATTTTGCCACACTTTTGGAAGTATGCTTGGGCTCACTGTCCATTTGAAAGACCCATTTGCGACCAAGCTTTAACTTCCTGACTGAGGTCTTGAGATGTTGCTTCAATATATCCATATAATTTTCCATCCTCATGATGCCATCTATTTTGTGAAGTGCACCAGTCCCTCCTGCAGCAAAGCACCCCCACAACATGATGCTGCCATCCCCTTGCTTCACGGTTGGGATGGTGTTCTTCGGCTTGCAAGCCTCCCCCTTTTTCCTCCAAACATAACAATGGTCATTATGGCCAAAAGGTTATATTTTTGTTTCATCAGACCAGAGGACATTTCTCCAAAAAGTACGATCTTTGTCCCCACGTGCAGTTGCAAACCATTGACATGCTTTTTTATGGCGGTTTTGGAGCAGTGGCTTCTACCTTGCTGAGCGGCCTTTCGGGTTATGTTGATATAGGACTCGTTTTACTGTGGATATAGATACTTTTGTACCTGTTTCCTCCAGCACCTTCACAAGGTCCTTTGGTGTTGTTCTGGGATTGATTTGCACTTTTCGCACCAAATTACGTTCATCTCTAGGAGACAGAACGTGTCTCCTTCCTGAGCGGTATGACAGCTGTGTGGTCCCATGGTGTTTATACTTGCGTACTATTGTTTGTACAAATGAATGTGGCACCTTCAGGCGTTTGGAAAATGCTCCCAAGGATGAACCAGACTTGAGAAGGTCTACAATTTATTTTCTGAGGACTTGGCTGATTGATTTTAATTTTCCGATAATGTCAAGCAAAAAGGTACTGAGGTGAAGGTAGGTCTTGAAATACATCCACAGGTACACCTCCAATTGACTCAAATTATGTCAATTTTCCTATCGGAAGCTTCTAAAGCCATGACACCATTATCTGGAATTTTCCAAGCTGTTTAAAGGCACAGTCAACTTAGTGTATGTAAACTTCTGACCCACTGGAATTGTGATACAGTGAATTCTAATTGAAATAATCTGTCTGTAAAAAATTGTTGTAAAAATTACTTGTGTCATGCACAAAGTAGAAAACTATAGCCAAAACTATAGTTTTTAACAAGAAATTCGTGGAGTGGTTGAAAAACGAGTTTTAATGACTCCAACCTAACAGGCTGACTACACCGCTCGCAATGCACGAGCATTGCAAAATAATTTTAGAAATCTCTATTATTCAATTATTGCACCCACACTGCTCGCGCACGCGCGCCAACGAGTGTCTGCGTTGCCAAGGGCTAAGATAGAAGTCAGTTCTATTTGTGACGCAGATCGCGCTGCAAGTCCTGCCTCTCCCATCTCCTCATTGGTTTATAGAAGCAGGTACCCACATGCCATTTTCTCATTGGTTTTCCCACGTGGGTGACTAAAGACGAACGAGGTCAGTGCAGTTAATTTATGGAAGTTGCCAATCACAATATAAAGTGAAGAGAAGAGAGAGATGACTAGAAACGATTCAGTTGACAATTTTATGTGTGGATTAATTGGTGGAGTAGAGGACCTTGTGCATTTCAGGTAAAATAACAACTCAATGTTTATATTCCAGGACAAATTAGGTAGCAACAGCAAGCTACCTAAATATGACAAATTAGCTAGCAAGTGCAAGCCTGCTAGCTAAATTGCCATAAATGTTTAATGGTTTTCGACCTGTCCCCAAATTAATATAATTGGTTAAGAGTTTGTTTTGCGTGTCGTGTCGTGATCGCGTTTGGTGTGGGGGAACAAAATACATTTATGCACGATGGCGCACGCTCCACAGCCGGTTTGGGTTACGTGTAAGGGTATGTAAACTTCAGACTTCAACTGTAGCAATCCACGGCCACGTGTCTGTAGGAGCTAACCATTTTCGTGAACGAGGTGGTGTACCTAATAAACTGTGTAGATTTTGTTAGATTTGATTATTGGAGCTCTAAACATCACACTCCAACAAACTGAGTCAGCTGCACTATCAAACTGGCATCAGCCAATAGAGAAAGTGTACTGGTGATGGGTGACTGTGTGAATGCATTACTGTATATCGAGGTGAGATCTTATGTCTAGTAGAGAAAAGACTGCTCTCTTTAAGTGTTGGATAATCCCTTGGCCAGGCTAACTCAACATCTCTCAATCTCTCTCTGTTCTACAGTCAGCTTCATTTAAAAAAGAGATTGACCGTTGTCTCAAAGTCTCTACATGTTTTTCTAATTATAACGTATTCCTTCAGAAATCACTGAATGGCTTCTACATACAGTGGTGTGATGATAACAATTACTTTTAACCCCCCACCCCCTTCATCCAAGTCGATTTATTTAACTTTTCTAAATAATGTGATTCCTTGAATCTCTCTCCGCCATTCAGGTCCCTAGCAGTCTGCGGAACCCGAGCTAAGCATTGTGACAGCAGAAATGAAAGGCAGAGAAATCTCATCTTCGTTTAACGCTGCCAGGCATTCAACCACGGGCCCAAATATTGTTTTATTATCTTTTTCACATCTGAGCTACCGAGGGGAAAGGACAAAAGTTAGCGGCTATTTGAAGCACATTTTTTGAAGGAAATGTTAATATGGACTTGTCGAACGGGGCCATCATTTTGTGTATGGAGCTTGTATGCTAGGTTAGCGTTTCCTATCAGAAATGAAATCATACCTCGAGGCCTGCGAGGGAGGGTCGTTGAGATGTTTCACCTGTTCAGTGCTAAACAGGTGACACTTAGCATTGCTGTGACTCACCTTAAAGTTTGCTCGAAATGCAATCATGGAAATTGTGACATATGACCGATTATGCAGGATCTGAAAATAATTCCTCTCACTTCCATTTTACACACAGGCAATGTCTCAGAGGAACGGGGTTTGAAAAAAACGATGAAACAAGCAGGCAAACAGTGCTGTCAGGCGCCGCTGATTGAAACCACAAGGTCATCGCAGAGCGAGGGAGTAAGGGGAGAGAAACAGAGGAAAAGCTGTGGAACAGTGAGACTCTCCAGGGACTCACTCTCCAATCTCCCCCTCGCTGTCTGTCTGTGCGTGTGTGTCTGTGTGTGTACCTGTCCAGCGCAGGACTCTGTTATAGTGTTGAGCTTGAGGTGCAACACGGGGCGCTCTTTGTTTTGGCACCTCCCTTGTTCTATTCCTTCCCAGCTCTGTACCTCTCCACACCCCTCCCTCCCGCCCTCCCTTACCTTGTAGTTCTCCACTCTTGCTGTACAGCTCTCTCCTCTGTTCCCTCAGGTAGGCACTCATGCTGATGGCGTGAGACGACGACTCAAACCTGGAAGAGAGAAACACACTTTCACTCTAGCCTGGTCCCACATCTGTTTGGGCTGTCTCTCTAGCCTGGTCCCACATCTGTTTGGGCTGTCACTCTAGCCTGGTCCCACATCTGTTTGGGCTGTCTCTCTAGCCTGGTCCCACATCTGTTTGGGCTGTCTCTCTAGCCTGGTCCCACATCTGTTTGGGCTGTCTCTCTAGCCTGGTCCCACATCTGTTTGGGCTGTCTCTCTAGCCTGGTCCCACATCTGTTTGGGCTGTCTCTCTAGCCTGGTCCCACATCTGTTTGGGCTGTCTCTCTAGCCTGGTCCCACATCTGTTTGGGCTGTCTCTCTAGCCTGGTCCCACATCTGTTTGTGCCGTCACTTTAGCCTGGTCCCAGATGTGTTTGTGCCGTCGCTCTAGCCTGGTCCCACATCTGTTTGTGCCGTCACTCTAGCCTGGTCCCACATCTGTGCCGTCACTCTAGCCTGGTCCCACATCTGTTTGTGCCGTCACTCTAGCCTGGTCCCACATCTGTTTGTGCCGTCACTCTAGCCTGGTCCCACATCTGTTTGTGCCGTCACTCTAGCCTGGTCCCACATCTGTTTGTGCCGTCACTCTAGCCTGGTCCCACATCTGTTTGTGCCGTCACTCTAGCCTGGTCCCACATTTGTTTCTGCTGTCTTGCCAACTCCTATGGTCATTGTCACGCCTTAGCCAAACCGATCAGGGACTAGACTACTGTCACTCCTATTCAGAGACCCAGTCCTTACACTACAGAGGTCAGCAGTTAACACCCAGAGATACTACTACAGGTCTGCCTTGTGGTTGGGGTACATAACGTAAAATGGCTTTGGCTAAGTCCGTATGCAACAGCCTGAATCAGCACACTAATACTATAGACATCCCTACTGTACAGTAACTTGGTTCTGTTAGGGTTCTGAAGTGTTCCCCCTTTTCCTTGACTAAAACGCACTTTCAAAGGACATTCTCCATCAAGTCAAGCATGTTTTATAGTACATCAGTAGGCTTAATCTAGGTCCGGTAAAACTGTCCCTCAATGCTCAAGTTTTTTAGCCTGTCTGTGTCTTACTTGAAGAGCGACTGCTTGGCACGTTGGGGTTTCTTCTTGGCGAAGAAGGCTGCGAACTCGCTGCCGGTGCTGGCGTAGGTGAGCTGGGCAGAGGGCTCGGCAGCACTTTTAGTGTTCTTCACATCCAGGTAGTCCATCAACAGAACCTAGAGAACATTGCCATTTCAGTCATTTAGCAAAGGTTTGTGTACTTACTTAGATTTAGCAGACGCTCTGGGAGCGACATCCAATAAACGCATTCCACTAAGTAAAACAATACATATGACATGTCATCAATGACAATTTACTGACAGACGGCTCAAGTTCTTTGTTTTTCAAGGTAGGACTCATCCAACGGAGTGGAGTATAGAGCAACAGTCATCACTGTGAGTGGTGACAATCTAGCCTAATCTACGATCCTCCCAAGAACAACACACAACTAATGTACATATTATGATGTCAGTTCATGTATGTAATAGCCTTATGTCATATAATACATTGAACATAAGGAAGTATGTTGTCAGCAGCACAATGATCTATAACTGATTGTGTCATCGAGGTTAACACAGCAATCCACCAAAAAGTTCCGGCGAGTCATCAAAATATCACATCCCCCATTTCTAAGTCCGTCTACATATTTAAAACCCCCTCCGTCCATGTCTCATCAACGCTCATAAATACCTGATACAGATCTAATAACAACCCCAGACTGACAGATATTGAAGATGTCGGGTAAGGAAGTTAACTTTCCTCGTTGTCTTCCCCCAGTATCTCCCCATCTCTCCACGACAACATATGTTCTAAATTAGCCTCCCATTCCTAATGGCTTCATCATTTAGCAGGGCCATTTAGCCCGTGTCGTTCTAATTCTGACCCGCGTAGCGTCGTGGCGGGGCGGCCCAAAGTGGGGCGAGAGTAATGGTGGAGCAGATGGAAATACAGTCGACCTCTAATGATGTCATTACTGCTGGAGAAAAGACCCCCGTCACCACGGAGGGAAGACTTCAGCACACACACTAGTGTGAGCAAACTGGCATGGACACACACACTAGTGTGAGCAAACTGGCATGGACACACAGACACACACACCTACCCGCCCCT
The DNA here is from genome assembly GCF_029448725.1 of Salvelinus fontinalis. Lineage (NCBI taxonomy): Eukaryota > Metazoa > Chordata > Actinopteri > Salmoniformes > Salmonidae > Salvelinus > Salvelinus fontinalis. Next base: position 99,229 of record NW_026600466.1, read on the forward strand.
CCCCCGACAACACACACGCCGACCCACTACACAGACACACTTTTCCCTTCTCTCCCCCTCTGGAAGCCATCACTCAGGCCCCCCTGCCACCCCCCTGCCCTCTAGCGACACCGTGCAAGCCTAGCAGAGAGCGCTAATCCTGTCAGTGTATTAATTACTAATGACCATGTGATCTGCTGATGGAGCGCGGCCCACTACCTAACCCGGGAGACTTAATTAAATGCCGGCGTTAGGCTGATGAAGGGGCTCCGACACTAATATATTGCATTAGAGGGAGTAAACTTGAAGCAATTAACCACACCAATAGGACAGACAGACGGCCGGACGGGCAGACGGACAGAGGGAGAGGGTATGAACAGGACAGATGAGAGAGGGGGAGATGAGAATAAGCAATATCCCCAAAGGAGATCAGATGGTGGTGGTTTCCCCTGACTTGCTAGGAGTATCACAGATTATTGTGAAATAGACACACATTTATTTTGGGAAATTCATGACAGGCACACAAACATTTGTTTACCTTTTTTTTTATATAGAAAGTGCATTTCAATCACAGATAAAAACAGCGGGTTACTTAAGACAGAAAGGACAGGTGGGAGGTTAGTCGGGGAGGATGGGTGGCCGTATAACGGGAGTGTCTAGCAACCCAAACAACTCACGTTATGAACAACTTTAGCATTTTAGCTAATTAGCAACAACTTACTACTTTTTAACTACTTAGCTAGGATGTTAGTTAATCCTAAACCTAACCCTTTAACTACTTAGCTAGCCTGTTAGTTAACCCTAAAGCTAACCCTTTAACTACTTAGCTAGTATGTTAGTTAACCCTAAACCTTTAACTACTTAGCTAGCATGTTACTTAATCCTAAACTTAACCCCTAGTCCAGCTAACGTTAGATACCTAGCTAGCCTAGCTAACATTAGATGACAAGCTAACTTTAGACAATACATTGGGATTTGTGTAATGTACACAGATGTGTTATGTAGAAAGAAAATAATGTAATACACACAAAGTGCGTTATGAAGAAAATGAAATGACCTCTCTGAAGACGACATCAAATCAAATGTATGGTATGAGACTGGACAGACTTCCTTTTGACAACAGACTACTGCAAACAGCCTGCTGCAAACTCCGGCTCAAAGCACAATGGATATGAAGTGCAGAGGATCAGAACAGTATCAGTTATATCATAAATATGTGGTTGACAATGCCTCTGAAATGTCCTGAAATGTCGATTTATGTGGCAAGAGTGGGGATTATTATATTAATCCTTGCATTGAACATGCTATATTGCTGAGTCTGTAGGTGGGTGTGTGGGTGGTTTTTGTGAGGGTTTAAAAATATTTACTTCCACCTGATAAACTTGCTCATTGAAAATGTCAATAAAAAGTTACTGTGACAGAAATTATTGTGTCAATTGTGCAAAGTACTGACAGAAATATGTAAAGTTTAGCTATGTACGTTTTTGGCAGCTGAGCCCCAACAACAGTGCCTTGGAAAACCCCTCCAACACTTTGCCAAAGTCTCTGTTGCCTAGGCAACAAGTGGATTGTCGGTCATCCATGACTTGGTTATTTTACACTGAAACTACACCTCAACGGACAAGTGATGCTATCATATTCAATACTTAACATTTTCACTAAATAGATAGGCTTTCAACTTACTCTGTAAAGTTATGGAAATAAAAGTTAGCAAAATGAGAAGGAGTAAAAAGCAACCAACAGCTTCTCCAGGTTACTCCAGTCAAGACAGGCACTGTTACATGGGATGATAAATAACACTTTGGCTGCTACAAGTTAGCTGGTCTTGGCTGTAGTGGAGTTGCCTTGGGTACTGCTACTTTTTCTCCCTCTATCTGCTCTCCCATTTCACTGGCCCTCCAAAATGTAAGTAACATGTATTTCAAATAGCCGGATATCCAACAAAATTGTTAATTGTGAAATTATTTCAAACCCCCAACCCAAGTGCGTGTGTGCATGCGTGCATGTGTGTGTGTGTGCATAAATGCCCAGACGGGCGGTAGTTTTGATTGTTTGACGTAACTGTGGTGTGTGTGTGTGTGTAGGAGAGAGGTGTTTTGGGCGTTAGGATCGAGGTGCAACACGGGGCGCTCATGTGATTCAAATCACCTTTATTCCAGCAACAACAACATCTCATTCCAAACACCTTTCTCCTCAAACATATTAGGTCTTATTACCATCATCTTTAAATGGCCAGGTAGACGCCTCATTACCCTAACAGACCTCGTAGAGGCAAAGAGACAAGGATGGGAAGGTTGGCTGCTGCTCTCAATAGAGAAACGGAAATTAGAATTGGAGAGAGAGGAGAGAATGCTTGGGAGAGGAGAGAATGCTTGGGAGAGGAGAGAACGCTCGGGAGAGGAGAGGAGAGAACGCTCGGGAGAGCAGAGGAGAGAACGCTCGGGAGAGCAGAGGAGAGAACGCTCAGGAGAGCAGAGGAGAGAACGCTCGGGAGAGCAGAGGAGAGAACGCTCGGGAGAGCAGAGGAGAGAACGCTCGGGAGAGCAGAGGAGAGAACGCTCGGGAGAGCAGAGGAGAGAACGCTCGGGAGAGCAGAGGAGAGAACGCTCGGGAGAGCAGAGGAGAGAACGCTCAGGAGAGCAGAGGAGAGAACGCTCGGGAGAGCAGAGGAGAGAACGCTCGGGAGAGCAGAGGAGAGAACGCTCGGGAGAGCAGAGGAGAGAACGCTCGGGAGAGCAGAGGAGAGAACGCTCGGGAGAGCAGAGGAGAGAATGCTAGAGAGAGCAGAGGAGAGAATGCTAGGGAGAGCATAAGAGAGAATGCTAGGGAGAGCAGAGGAGAGAATACTAGGGAGAGCAGAGGAGAGAACGCTCAGGAGAGCAGAGGAGAGAACGCTCGGGAGAGCAGAGGAGAGAACGCTCGGGAGAGCAGAGGAGAGAACGCTCAGGAGAGCAGAGGAGAGAACGCTCGGGAGAGCAGAGGAGAGAACGCTCGGGAGAGCAGAGGAGAGAATGCTAGAGAGAGCAGAGGAGAGAATGCTAGGGAGAGCATAAGAGAGAATGCTAGGGAGAGCAGAGGAGAGAATACTAGGGAGAGCAGAGGAGAGAATGCTAGGGAGAGCAGAGGAGAGAATGCTAGAGAGCAGAGGAGAGAATGCTAGAGAGAGCAGAGGAGAGAATGCTCGGGAGAGTAGAGGAGAAAGCTAGGGAGAGGAGAGAATGCTAGGGAGAGGAGGAGAGACCAGAGGGAGAAAGGGAGAGAGGAACAGAAAGGGAGAGAGGAACAGAAAGGGAGAGAGAAGGGGTTGCGAGGGTCTTGGTCACAAGCGACTAAGGGATGATGAACAACAAAATGATCACAGCTGACAAAACATGAGCGCCCCGTATCGCACCTCAAGACTAACGCTATAACAGAGGCCAGAGCTTGCTAGTCTCACACATTCCCAAACACATAGGCCTACGCATACAAAACACACACGAATGCACGCACACACTCTCACAAACATGCATAGTCAATATGTAGCCTACACACACACAGACCAGAGGTCCAGCGCTCATCGAAGACAACAGCAACAAGGTGGAACAGAGACAAAGCAGAGCCTTGCTAACTACACCAACAAAACAAACAGCGATGCACAGAGATGCATATGCATGCAAACCAGAGCAGAGTGCACATCTCTGCTCCACATCAAACAACCGTAATGACTGTGAATGCAATTAATGCCCCTGAAAGCGTTTCTGAAAACAACAAAATAATGAATGCGTTTCATGGCTTGAATGCTATGCTAATGGAATAATGCTATGGATCTTATGCTCCCTCGGTCCGACGTAGCGCTAATCTTCGCTAATAACATCCTATGGATTTAAAGTCTGGTTCATGCAGAATATCTATGAAGATGTCCAACATGACACCACTTTTCTGTACTAGTTGCTGTGTACAGATTGTATCTGCTGCTATTTCATTTGGTTTTGTTGTGTTCTGCTGTTCATCTTTTCTTCTCCTGTTTGTCTTTATTATTATTATTTATAAAGAAATAAAAAATAAAAAAATGATTTTGAGTCTGGTTCATGTTTGAGTTGAGGGATAAAGGCTACACTAGTCTCTAATGTATCCATTAGCCAAGCTGTTGATGAAGCTAAGCCACTGACTTTGACTAGCCAGTGACTGGAAGTCTACAGGTATAGTAGCATACGCTAGCGTGCCGGAAGACTTCCAATCACTGCGCTTCCAGTCATCATGCTAACGCTATTTAGCATTGGCTCGTGACACTACCTTCAACTTCCTTCATACTGCACGCAGAGACATAAAAATGGTATCCACAAGTTCATCTGACTCTGGGCAAGTGGAAAAATGCAGAGCCTCATATAGATTTTCCTCAGATGTAGCATTGCACTAATGTATCCTAGTTGTGCCACTGACATACATTAGCCAATGAAGTAGCCAAGCAAACAAAGCCAAGCATGTAGCCTAGTGACAGAAGTCCCAATGGATGACACATGACAGTGTTCCATTATTGGAGGGTGGGAGCCGGGTCGGACTGCACTGACCCCTACCAAACAGGCGTCATGGTACGGCCCCAGATTGGGCCAGCAGTAAAGAAATTAGATTGTCACCATTGGGGACTTTTACTGTGACCTTCACAGGGGTGACTGGCTGGCTGACAAACTCTTTGAAACCCCCATGGCTAGCTGCCACCCCAATCTGAAGAAGGAGAGATGAGATGTGAGGCCGCACTTCAAGAGAGGGATGTTTTAACACCCAGCAAATCAATATTCATGGCCGTGTACCAAGAAAGATCATTGGGAAATGGGTAGCGAATAAAGCCGCTGAGAAACTGCAAATCGCTCTTCACACCAGATAATAAACTGAGCCCGGAGTTCATGGATGGTGAGTGTGTGTGTTTGACACACAGACACTTTGATAACCGAGTGTTGGCCACCATTTTCAGCTCCCCCACACAAAGACAACCACTATATTAGCCATTGTTCCTCTATACACTCGAGTGACTTGGGTCTGGTCCCAAAACTAAATCAGCCCGCTGGGCTGCAGTTAGTGCCTGTTCTCTCAGGAGAAAAGGCATTATGGACGTGTGCCACTGTCGTTCATTACCAGCAGCGAAGCCAACCTGCGTTTCCTTTGTGTTGGGAGAGGAAGTGTGTGTGTCTTAATGAGCAGGATACACAGGGCTTTGTTGGATCTATTACAGTAGTCCTGAAGAATCAGTCTAATTAACCAACGCAGCCCACTGAAGGGGTTCCAGGAGTACACCTGTGGTGGGATGGCTGAAGAGTTCATTAAAGGGATTCCAGGAGAATACCTGTGGTGGGATGGCTGAAGAGTCTATTAAAGGGATTCCAGGAGAACACCTGTGGTGGGATGGCTGAAGAGTTCATTAAAGGGATTCCAGGAGAATACCTGTGGTGGGATGGCTGAAGAGTCTATTAAAGGGATTCCAGGAGAACACCTGTGGTGGGATGGCTGAAGAGTCCATTAAAGGGATTCCAGGAGAACACCTGTGGTGGGATGGCTGAAGAGTCTATTAAAGAGGTTCCAGGAGAACACCTGTGGTGGGATGGCTGAAGAGTCTATTAAAGAGGTTCCAAGAGAACACCAGTGGTGGGATGGCTGAAGAGTCCATTAAAGAGGTTCCTTTGACTAACTTTCTGTCCATCAAAGTCGTCCAGAGAATTATCTCGGTAATCAATGAGCTCTTTGATTGTTTCGCTCTTCTGCTTCTCCCTCACGACTTGTGGGAACTTTGTGAACTTTACTAGTGAAATCCATTCTTTTAGGAATGAAGTCCCCCTAGACACATGTTCTTGTTGAAAATGTATTGATTGATATCTCAGCTGGTGGCTTCGGGTGAAAGCCCCAAAAATTGCCTTGGGCACAAAAAGATTTTACTTCCTGACTTGCTTCCAACAACCTCAGAACGTTGAGAGTTCAGCTTTGTCCAGCTCTTTCCCCTCTGGACTGGACCACTGCAGACCTTCAAGGTGTCCCAACTGGACCGTACCCCTGTTCATCATCCCTCTGAACACTTTGACAAAGAAACATCGCTACAGGCAGCCTGTTGCATTTCATTCCTCTTGTTGTCCTTGCTCTGTCCCAAAGCAGTTTGACAGTTTTTTGGACTGAAGAGACATAGAAAGAACGTCAATAACGTCAAAAAACATCAATAGCAAGTCTAAGCAAGCATGGCCCTGGCAATGGGTCTACATGGATTCCTGCTCTTACACAAATGAACAATATGACTCTTCTGTATCGCAACGCCTTGACCGTTGAGAGCCACACACAAACACACACACACACACACCTGTACTCGCATACACACAATTGAGATAAGCAATGTTTAAAGGAGAACATGCTGTGCATCTCTAGGAGAACGGGAAACTATAAAGCATACCGTCAGATTAGAATAATTAGCTTAAAAACCTCCCTTCTCTCAAACACAAAAGGAGGGGCGATGATGGAATTTCGACACAATCAATATACTAGCTTCACCGCGCCCCAGTAATATGTAAATATGACACATCGGGGGTGGATGGGTGGGGCAGGACTACAGTGAAATAGTGACATGTTGATTAAAACGTTAGGAAAGAAACACAGCAATGTCTCTGCGCATCATATTTAATTAAAACAGATCATTGTCGTCTGGCTGTTGTTTCCCTGGCAGTTCAATTTGCCTTGTTTTCACTTGGCTGACAAGCCGTGAGGAAGGCCTGCATATTTAACTCCCTCACATACTACTTTATAGATTTCTATACTTTGAACATACGCTTATCCTTTGTCTCGGCTAATCTCTGGCTGTGCTATGATTTATTCAGTGTGGTTCTGCCCCAGCCACAGGCTCTCACTGTGTCAATAGAAAAGGAGGAGAGTATTCACTACTACAGCTGCCATGTGTCATAGATTATCTTTCAGCTGGGCCAAGCTAGTCTGTGTTTTATATAGCATCGTCAAGTAGCCTAATAAAGTGTTAGATATTTCTAGACGTGTTCTGTAAGAACAGACAGACGACATCTATCCTTGATTTGCTAATCGCACCTTAGCTCCAAAGGTCCTCACCACTGCTCATTAAAAGCATTAATCTGCACTCCGGGCACACAGCAGCGACGGCTGGCGGATCAACTCGGTAGCCTAGCCATCATGGAGACGCCATGGCATCATAGTGGAATACACAAGCGCTAGGCTAATTAGAAAACTCAGACACGTTGGACTATGTTGTCGCAAGGTTAAAGGTCAGGCCGTGCTGAGAGGGGGACCGTAACAAGCCATGCCAAGTATAGGTCAAACATGGTCCCTATGGGTGATTGTGGTGAGGGATTCAGCAGGCTCTTGTGAGATAGGGTCTTTGGTCTCAGTCAAACCATATGGTCTTAGATCATCTGATGGCAGGTGGAGGTTTTTTGTCCGTGTTTATTGAAGGATTTCTTGGTTTTTACCTAAATATTTTCTAAGTACATAATGCTGTTGCTTGCAACTGCTGTTCAGGTTCAAGGGAAAATCTGACCAAACTTGTCAAAGTGGAGTTTAGATAAGTCTGATTCTTGGCATGCTTTATGATTTGGTTTAGATAAGTATGATTCTTGGCACGCTTGATGATTTGGTTTAGATAAGTATGATTCTTGGCACGCTTGATGATTTGGTTTAGATAAGTATGATTCTTGGCACGCTTGATGATTTGGTTTAGATAAGTATGATTCTTGGCACGCTTGATGATTTGGTTTAGATAAGTATGATTCTTGGCACGCTTGATGATTTGGTTTAGATAAGTATGATTCTTGGCACGCTTGATGATTTGGTTTAGATAAGTATGATTCTTGGCACGCTTGATGATTTGGTTTAGATAAGTATGATTCTTGGCACGCTTGATGATTTGGTTTAAATAAGTATGATTCTTGGCACGCTTGATGATTTGGTTTAGATAAGTATGATTCTTGGCACGCTTGATGATTTGGTTTAGATAAGTATGATTCTTGGCACGCTTGATGATTTGGTTTAGATAAGTATGATTCTTGGCACGCTTGATGATTTGGTTTAGATAAGTATGATTCTTGGCACGCTTGATGATTTGGTTTAGATAAGTATGATTCTTGGCACGCTTGATGATTTGGTTTAGATAAGTATGATTCTTGGCACGCTTGATGATTTGGTTTAAATAAGTATGATTCTTGGCATGCTTGATGATTTGGTTTAGATAAGTATGATTCTTGGCACCCTTGATGATTTGGTTTAGATAAGTATGATTCTTGGCATGCTTGATGATTTGGTTTAGATAAGTATGATTCTTGGCACGCTTGATGATTTGGTGGCAGAGACAACCGTATCCAATGTGACTGGATCTAGTGGGATTATAGTGTATGTATGATACATTGAAAGATTCTGAGTGCCTCTAATTTCATAAGAGAACTTCAGAAGACCTTGAGACACAGTGTGATGGATTTTTAAAAAACACTGATGTTCACAGAGGGAGGCATCAAGTGAAGTGGTGCAAGCTTGGAATATAGAAGCCTAATAACGTGGGCTCATTGGCGTGAAAAATCAATACATTTATTCACACACTGTATCTTGATGGAAAAGTGACAGCACAGACAACACGGTTCCACTCCCTAACTGACACCAATACTGAGAATTACCAGCCGCTCTTTAAAGCCCCAATCAATATCTCATCCACACTTAAAGCACGCTGGGGAAGCACAGTCGGCATTTCCAAACAGGGATCAAGACCATTGCTACATGGCTCTTGGCTTTCAAAAAGCCCATGTTAACCTACTCCATACTGTGCCTTCCTGGAGCCAGTCGCTCGGTGGAATAAGAGAAGTCTCAGCTCAGGCCGTGTAACTGCGTGCCCTCTCGTGTCTCTGTCAGATCCGGTGTCCGTCTCAGAGCATGCCAAGTGGAAAGGTCAACACGATTCCACACTTCTCAAAGTGGAGGGAAAAAATGAATCATCTAGAGGCTTCCATTTATAGGCTAGTCTATCAAATGAGTGTGTAGCTACAAGGTGGAGAGAAGAGAGGGGGAATAACAAGATACGCTGGAGAAACTGCCAACAAGATGGCTTCCGCTGGGCTAATATACACCTTACCAAGAGCCAACAACTTACCACCATCTCTCCAAGCACACCTTATCCCCTGTGAGAGATACTACAGAGCCTTCAGAAAGGGTTCATAACCCTTGACTTATTCCACAGTGTTGTGTTAGAGCCTGAATTCAAAATGGATTAAATATGTTTTATTCTTCTCATCTAACACCGTACTCCATAATGACAAAGTGAAAACATGTTTTTAGAATTGTTTGCTAATTTATTGAAAATGAAATACAGAAACATCTCATTTACATAATTATTCACACCCCTGAGTCAATACATGTTAGAATCACCTTTGGCAGCAATTACAGCTGTGAGTCTTGCTTGGTAAGTCTCTAAGAGCTTTGCACACCAGGATTGCACAATATCTGCACATTATTATTTTTTAAATTCTCTAAACTCTGTCAAGTTGGTTGTTGATCATTGCTAGACTGCCTTTTTCACGTCTTGCCATAGATTTTCAAGCCGATTTAAGTCGGACAATAACCTGGTCTTGTGTTTTAGGTTATCGTCCTGCTGAAAGGTGAATTTGTTTCCCATCGTCTGTAGAAAAACAGACAACCAGATTTTCCTCTAGGATATTGCCTGTGTTTAGCTCCATTCCGTTTCTTTTTGTCCTAAAAAAATCTCCCTACTCCTTGCCGATGAAAAGCATACTCATAACATGATGCAGCCACCAACATGTTTAAAAATATGAAGTGGTACTCAGTGATGTGTTGGATTTGCCACAAACATAACACTTCGTATTCAGAAATGAAGGTCATTTCTTTGCCACATTTTTTTAAGTTTTACTTTAGCGCTTTATTGCAAACAGGATGCATGTTATGGAATATTTGTATTCTGTACAGGCTTCCTTCTTTTCACTATCATTTAGGTTAGTATTGTGGACTACAATGTTGTTGATATCCTCAATTCTATCACAGCCATTAAACTCTATAACTGTTTTAAAGTCACCATGGGCCTCATGGTGAAATCCCTGAGCGGTTTCCTTCCTCTCCGCGAAATGAGTTAGGAACGATGCCTGTATCTTTGTAGTGACTGGGTGTATTGAAATTAATAACTTCACCACACTCAAACGGATATTCAATGTCTGCTTTTTTTTGTTTTTACCAATCTACCAATAGGTCCTCTTCTGTTGGGAGTCATTGGAAAAACCTCCCTGGTATTTGTCGTTGAATGTGTGTTTGAACTTCACTGCTCAACTGAGGTACCATACGGATAATTGTATGTGTTTGGTACAGAGATGAGGAAGTCATTCAAAAATCATGTTAAACACTATTATTGCACACAGAGTGAGTGAGTCCATGCAACTTATTATGTGACTTGTTTACTCCTGGACTTATTTAGGCTTGCCATAACAAAGAGGATGAATACTTCACTTTAATATTCACTCAAGACATTTCAGCTTTTCATTTTGAATTCATTTGTATATACTTAGACATTATGGGGTATTGTGTGTAGGCCAGTGACACAAATCCTACAATTTATCCATTTTAAATTCAGTCTGTAGCACAAACAAAAATGTGGAAAAAGTCAAGGGGTGTCAATACTTTCTGCAGGTACTGTAGCTAGATAAAGATGTTTGAGGGCAGATGCTTAACTTCAGCAAACTAATGCTGAGCGATTAACAAACATCACGGGGGGGAGGTGTTATTAAACAACTAATTGACGTCGGTTCAATTACTTAAATTCCAATAACTATGTGGAACACTGGGCTGAAGACAGTTGTAGTTCTCATTTAGCAAATATTCAACCTAGTTCAGCTCAGAAACGTGGAAATTAACTACAATGAACATAATCCATTGCACCTGTTTTTTCCATCTCAGACAAAGACTGATCAGAGAGGAAGAGGCAAAGCAAGAGATTTCACTAGCGCCAAGATCTGTCCAAAATAATCCCAATGTGTTTCTATAGGCTTATCTTGGACCTAAGCTTGCCGCCTGCCTTCCTGTCTTTGGGACAACGACTCCCATTTGTTAGGATGGAGACATGAGCATCTCATCTTTATATACAGATCTCTGGACAGATTCACTTTTACGCCTAATACGTAGGTTAGATACACACAGACCGCATGAGAGAGGAAAGAACACAACGATGAGAGGGACAGAGAGGGTTTGTGAAAGTATGCATTATCTACTTCGCAGAACTAATACAATGATTTAGTCAGACAGCTCTGCAGCGTGCTTAGGCAGCCTAGCTCAATAGGATGGCTAAACACAGTATGGGGAGAACATACAGCGTATTCGGGAAGTATTTTGACGCCTTGACTTTTTCCACATTTTGTTACGTTATAGCCTTATTCTAAAATGGATTAAATTGGTGGTTCCAAACTTATACTTAAGAATGATGGAGGCCACTGTGTTCTTGGGGACATTCTTCTCCCTTCTCCAGATCTGTGCATCGAGACAATCCCGTCTCGGAGCTCTACAGACAATTCCTTCGACCTCGTGGCTTGGTTTTGCTCTAACATGCACTATCAACTGTTGGATCTTATATAGACAGTTGTGTGCCTTTCCAAATCATGTCCAATCAATTGAAATTATCACAGGTGGACTCCAATCAAGTTGTAGAAACATCTCAAGGATGATCAAAGGAAACAGGATGCACCTGAGCTCAATTTCAAGTCTCATAGCAAAAACTCTGAATACTTATGTAAATCATGTAATTATGTTTTTTTTGTAAACATTTTTAAAAACCTGTTTTTGCTTTGTCATTGTGGGGTATTGTGTGCAGCTTGATGAGGATTTATTTTTATTTTTATAGATGACTAAATAATAAAGTTATCAAATAAAAATGAAGTAATATACACAACTGAAATATTTAATTATTTAATAGTAATTTTCTATTTTTCTTCACCCAATGTGGACCTGACAGACACAAATGGAATATTTTCAATGTTTGGATATTGAATGTTCACTATTTTGGCCTTTGGAATTTCCATGAAAAAGCTCTAAAATCAAAGTAATGTCATTATTTTAAAAAGTTATCGAAAACCATGATACATTTTTTTCATAATCGAACCAACCTCAAAAAGCACTAATAACTCAGCACTACAGCACAGACGTGAACAAGAGACAACAACTGTCGAAAAGATGGCCGCCACTAATTTACACCTAGACAAGACCCAGCAGTATCTCAACACACACCTGAGCCACTAGCTAATATATAGATGCTAGTGCACAACTGCTAGTCTTCAGAACACACCTGAAATAACAAGAGACAACATAGACAACTGCCAAAAATATCGAATCTACACCTAGACAAGGGCCAACAACATCTCACCACACACACCTGAGCATAGATACTAGCTAGTAGAGATGTTTCATGATAGTGGGTACGTTTCACACCTGCAGACTGCAAGGACACACAAGCACACACACACACACGTGCACACACACCAGGCCGCTGCAGGGTGGAATATGGGAACTATAGCACCCCACTGTCAGAGTAGAGGCAGGGCAAAGAGTAGCCTGCCATACAGCCTCCCTCAGGAATCTACACTGCTGCCAGACTGTCAGGCATGAACATGTGCCGCTGCCAGACTATCAGGCATGAACATGTGCTGCTGCCAGACTATCAGGCATTAACATGTGCTGCTGCCAGACTATCAGGCATTAACATGTGCTGCTGCCAGACTATCAGGCATTAACATGTGCTGCTGCCAGACTATCAGGCATTAACATGTGCTGCTGCCAGACTATCAGGCATTAACATGTGCTGCTGCCAGACTATCAGGCATTAACATGTGCTGCTGCCAGACTATCAGACATTAACATGTGCTGCTGCCAGACTATCAGGCATTAACATGTGCTGCTGCCAGACTATCAGGCATTAACATGTGCTGCTGCCAGACTATCAGGCATTAACATGTGCTGCTGCCAGACTATCAGGCATTAACATGTGCTGCTGCCAGACTATCAGGCATGAACATGTGCTGCTGCCAGACTATCAGGCATTAACATGTGCTGCTGCCAGACTATCAGGCATTAACATGTGCTGCTGCCAGACTATCAGGCATTAACATGTGCTGCTGCCAGACTATCAGGCATTAACATGTTCTGCTGTCAGACTATCAGGCATTAACATGTGCTGCTAGACTATCAGACATTAACATGTGCTGCTGCCAGACTATCAGACATTAACATGTGCTGCTGTCAGACTATCAGGCATTAACATGTGCTGCTACTAGACTATCAGGCATTAACATGTGCTGCTGCCAGACTATCAGGCATTAACATGTGCTGCTGCCAGACTATCAGACATTAACATGTGCTGCTGTCAGACTATCAGGCATTAACATGTGCTGCTGCCAGACTATCAGACATTAACATGTGCTGCTGCCAGACTATCAGACATTGACATGTGCTGCTGTCAGACTATCAGGCATTAACATGTGCTGCTGCCAGACTGTCAGGCATTAACATGTGCTGCTAGACTATCAGACATTAACATGTGCTGCTGCCAGACTATCAGACATTAACATGTGCTGCTGCCAGACTATCAGACATTAACATGTGCTGCTGCCAGACTATCAGGCATGAACATGTGCTGCTAGACTATCAGGCATTAACATGTGCTGCTGCCAGACTATCAGGCATTAACATGTGCTGCTGTCAGACTATCAGGCATTAACATGTGCTGCTGCCAGACTATCAGGCATTAACATGTGCTGCTAGACTATCAGGCATTAACATGTGCTGCTGCCAGACTATCAGACATTAACATGTGCTGCTGCCAGACTATCAGACATTAACATGTGCTGCTAGACTATCAGGCATTAACATGTGCTGCTAGACTATCAGGCATTAACATGTGCTGCTAGACTATCAGACATTAACATGTGCTGCTGCCAGACTATCAGGCATTAACATGTGCTGCTGCCAGACTATCAGGCATTAACATGTGCTGCCAGACTATCAGGCATTAACATGTGCTGCTGCTAGACTATCAGACATTAACATGTGCTGCTGCCAGACTATCAGGCATTAACATGTGCTGCTGCCAGACTATCAGGCATTAACATGTGCTGCCAGACTATCAGGCATTAACATGTGCTGCTGCTAGACTATCAGGCATTAACATGTGCTGCTGCCAGACTATCAGGCATTAACATGTGCTGCTGCCAGACTATCAGGCATTAACATGTGCTGCTGCCAGACTATCAGGCATCAACATGTGCTGCCAGACTATCACACATTAACATGTGCTGCTGTCAGACTGAGTTAGTCTCTTGAAGGGAGCAGGAAGGAGGGGGGAGAGGGTAGAGAGAGAGAGAGAGGGATAGAGGAAGGGAGGGGGAAAGAGATAGAGCGAAATGGTGATTGAGGGAGAGAAAGAGAGAGGGATGGAAAGAAATTGGGATAAGAAGGATTGAGAGAGGGAGTGGGAGAGAAGGAGAGACTCACAAAGATACAATCGTCCAGAAAATAATAACACGAATGACTGAATAAGAAAACCTCATTTCACATAATGAGTATTCTAATCAAGAGATGACATTATCGCACATCGCGGCGGCGGGGGAGTGAGGAGCCCCTGGCAACCTGGGGTTGGCAGAGCGGAGGCAGCGGTAGCAGCTCTAGTGCCCGCGCCGCTGGAGAGCGAACGGCTTAATGCCTTCCATTAACACAAAGGCACAGCACAGCCGCGCAATACCTCCACTCCCTCCAACTCGCTTTAACTCTCTATCCATCTTCCCTGATCTCTTTCATGTGCCTTTATTTTACTATTGTATTTAGGACAACCGACTGTACACTAATAGTTGTACTAGTTCCCATCCTGACAGACACCTAGTTTAGTTTGCTGATGACACTGCCTTGATCAGCCTGTTGCATGATGATGAGGAACCCCATGGCCCGGTCCTAGATGGCTTTGTAGAGTGGTGTGAGGAATCACACTTGGTCCTCAATACCAACAAGACCAAAGAGATGTGCATAGACTTCAGGAAGAGAACACCACCTACCTCTGTAACAGGTCAGAACATAGAGAAATACACATATCTGGCTGTCCTCTTGGACAATAAGCTTCAGTGTAGTAAATGTGCAGAAATGATCTACAAAAAGAGTCAGAGACTGTACTTTCTCAACAAGCTGGAATCTTTTAATGTTGACTGGACTATACTGACTCTGTTTTACAGATCTTTCATTGAGACTATTTCAACTTTTCCTATTGTTTGTTGGTTTAGCAAGACCACTGTCAACCAGAGAAATATGCTGAGAAGGATTATCACCACGTCAAGCAAAGTACTAGGAGTCAAACAGACAGGCCTGGATGAGATCTTTAAGGTCAGGGCCATCAGCAAGGCACACTAAATATTTTTGACCCAAGCCACCCCCTGTACCCAGACTTTGAACTACTCCCCTCTGGGTGCAGGTATAGGGTACCCCCCCCCCCCTATTTTATAAAACTCCATCCAACCATCTGACTGGCTTTGAGAGTATACAACGCCAACCCTACAGTTCCCACCCCTCTATCTGTCTATGCCCATCTCTTCATATTCTCCTCCAAACAGAGCTGAAACACCGGTGACTAAACTGGCAGGCAATCAGTTGGCCCAGCCAAATCACGACTCTGTTTATCCAGTACTAACCAAATCACAGCTTAGTGTAAGGACCAATTTTGAGCCAATCAAGGGGCCTGGGTCTTAGATAATCAATGTTCAATAAGACAGAGCATTTATCCTCAGTTCCACTAAAGTAGGCTTTGGACAAAATGTGATTCAAGTCTAGCTGCGTCTTCGAGCCCTAAGGCCTGCCTGCCCGACCGTCCGCAGTTAGCTCAGGGCCGCCTTAGCAACAGTTGGCATGGCGGAGTCACTGTTTTTTATTCTGAGTGGTTTTGAGGGGTGAAAAAAAGCGAGAGAATGAGAGAGAGAATGATTGAGAGAGAGAGAGAGAGAGAAAACGCAAGAGAAAAGAAAATATGATGAAAAAATGTGCTCAAGGTCACCGTCTGACTCCTGGTCTGATGGAGTGATAAGCCCATATACTCAATCCCAGTGTGCACCTCTCTCCCTTTACTTTCCTCCCTCTCAGTCACCCCTCTCCACCGGTCTGTGCCCATCTCTCTCTAGCTCTCTCCCTCCCTCTCCCTCCCTCCCTCCCTCCCGCTTGCACCCCCAACCCCGCTCGCTCACGTCCCCCACCCCCGCGCTCACTCTCCCTCTCGCTCGCTCCCTCCCTCCCACTTCATTCCCGCTCGCTCCCTCTCTCCCGCTCGCTCCCTCTCTCCCTCCCTTTCCTCTCAAAAGCAAAGGGAGAGAACGCTAGCCCTCAGAGACTTGGAACGAGACGAAAACAAGGAAGAGAAAAGATGTGAGGGAGAAAATAAGAGATAAGAAAAGAGCAGAGTGTAAAATAGAAAAGAGGAACAAACTCTGCTGTCAACTCTTCACTGTGTCCCTCAGGAGGTCTACCTCACATGATGCGAACTAGGAGACTCACTGTTCTGACATCAACTACAATGACACACACCCATGTAGCCTCACCTTTAGTGACGAAAATCTTTCACATCTTTACTAATGCAGATTGACTATTTCCTGTACACGTTCATTGTAGAAATCAATCTGGTTCTTCATATGCGGGCCGGGGGGTGTGTGACTGTGAAAGCATGTCGTATCCATAGCAGGAGGGATGTAGGCTAATTCCTTGAGAGAATGCTGTACACTCTGTGTGTGTTGTGCATCCAGCGATGAATACTGGCAGTGTTTCACCCTACACTCGTTTGTGCAGCCAGTCAATGTTGTCTTTCTTTTCAAAGAAGAGATTATTCTTGTGGAACGAGTGCTGAGAACATGAAAGTACGTCAGTTGAAATGGATCACGCTGCACGAGCAAAAAAAAACACATTGAAAAATACACACACAAACAAACACACACACATTCAAACACACCCACGATGCTGAGTAGGAGAGTGATGTTGGCACAAGATGGAGGGAATGTTGGAGCAAAACTAACGAAACAGTTAATGAAAATGTACGCTTAATCCAGTATAAACGAAGGTATAGAACTTATACCAGAGACAAAATTCACAAATTCTACAGCACAACGGCAGAGTCATGTCTTAAGTGTAAAACTAACAATGACTCAATAATCCATGACTTCTGGGAACACTATGAAGATCAGAAGTTATGGGCGGAGCTAGACAGTTGTCTGTCAGAAGTGTTACAATGTAAACACACTGTTAATCCGTCTGTCTGCGTATTTCAAGACCTGGCATATGGGGTGTAGTCAGACACCCAACGGCCTGGACGATTCTCTTCTCATTACTCTTCTGGAATAAACTTAGAGAAAAAACCTGGAAATCGATCTCCATCATTAACACAATGGAAACATGATTTATTATTGAAATAATGAAATAGCATGAGCAACCGAGAAAAATTAATGGGTACAATTTAAGGCCATGTGGCAAACAATAACGCAGGCACTAGGGATGGGGGTGTGACCAGGCACTAGGGATGGGGGTGTGACCAGGCACTAGGAATGGGGATGTGACCAGGCACTAGGAATGGGGGTGTGACCAGGCACTAGGGATGGGGGTGGGAGCAGGCACTAGGGATGGGGGTGTGACCAGGCACTAGGGATGGGGGTGTGACCAGGCACTAGGGATGGGGGTGTGACCAGGCACTAGGGATGGGGGTGTGACCAGGCACTAGGGATGGGGGTGTGACCAGGCACTAGGGATGGGGGTGTGACCAGGCACTAGGGATGGGGGTGTGACCAGGCACTAGGGATGGGGGTGTGACCAGGCACTAGGGATGGGGGTGTGACCAGGCACTAGGGATGGGGGTGTGACCAGGCACTAGGGATGGGGGTGTGACCAGGCACTAGGGATGGGGGTGTGACCAGGCACTAGGGATGGGGGTGTGACCAGGCACTAGGGATGGGGGTGTGACCAGGCACTAGGGATGGGGGTGTGACCAGGCACTAGGGATGGGGGTGGGACCAGGCACTAGGGATGGGGGTGGGACCAGGCACTAGGGATGGGGGTGGGACCAGGCACTAGGGATGGGGGTGGGAGCATGTGGGTCTGGACAGATGAGATGTAGTCGCTTTGTGTGTGTCTCTAAGTTGTTGTTCGTATGTGTATGTTTGTATCTGCTGTACAAAAAACAAATGTAAAAAAAGAAACATTATTTAAAAAAAAATTATGCTACCTATGAGGGTATACCTATACTTAAGGCAAGACTCACTGACATTCTGTGTGCGTGTGTGTGTGTGTGTGTGTGTCTGCTTTCACAGTCCTACACACAGCTCTGGGCTGCATATAAAGAAACCCGATTGATGTTTACAATAAACGTGTACAGTAAATAGTCAATCCACATTAGTAAAGATTGTGGTCACTAAAAGTAAGGCTATATGGGTTTGTGTCATTGGAAACCTAATCCATACAGACCAAGCTACATGGCAGCAGACTGGTCTGGAGTGAGCAGTCAGAGACCCTATCTAGAAAACCAGTCCTAGAACCATGATGTGGATCCTCACTCCTCCATCTGTAGTTTGACTGTAGGCTCTTTAATGCTCAGAGCTCAAGCTGGAGCCCAGCCATCACTCACATGTGTGACGGGATAATACCCTGGAGCTACACCTCACAATGACTCTCTCCACAGGGGATAGCTAGCTACACGTTACTGGAACGCTTCCCCAGCGTAACTGGCTGTTCCCAAGCCAACGTACCCTCTGGCTCCTCCGTTTCATCATCAGACCTGTGTTCCGTTCTCATCCTTCCCCTCTTTTCAATACTTCACTACACTGTGAAATGTGTCCACCTACACACAGGCTTATGTCTTAGAACGCGACGGAAGAAATCCAGCGCTATGGATTTCATCATCGTGTCAGATTAGGAATAGAAAGACAGACTAATAATACAGTGGGGTTGATTTTAGTTGTGACACACACAGGAACAGACACTTCCCCTGATTGCCTGGTTTAATTGCAGTCCTTTAATTGGTGCGTGTCGACTGCACTGTGTTTGCTCTCTGCTCCCGTCTGATTGGCTGAGGAGATGAGCAGCTGTTTGGAAGTAACCTATGACAGATCCCTGAGGAATGCCCATGTAAGTCAGGCACCCCCAGCACTCACTGACTAGACTATGGGAGATAGTTTTTGTGTGTGCTTGTGTGTGTTTGAATATTTGTGTGTGTATGTGTGTTTCAATGTACTGTGTGTACTTGCGCGTGTCGGCGTGGTCCGTGCACACGTTTGTGTATAGACATTGACTGGCTGCACAAACGAGTGTAGGGTGAAACACTGCCAGGATTCATAGATGGATGCACAACACACACAGAGTGTACAGCATTCTCTCAAGGAATTAGCCTACATCCCTCCTGCTATGGATACGACATGCTTTCACAGTCACACACCCCCCGGCCCGCATATGAAGAACCAGATTGATTTCTACAATGAACGTGTACAGTAAATAGTCAATCTGCATTAGTAAAGATTTCTCACTAAAGGTAAAGCTGTATCTGTTCTTGTCATTGTAGTTGATGTCAGAACAGTGAGTCTTGTCTCTCCTAGTTAGCATCATGTGTGATCATTCTTGCTCATGGAAGCCTAATCTATGCTTTCACAGTCTAAAGGTTTAACCACATGTGTGCAAATCATCTGCTGCCAAATCATCCGTGAATTTTATGGATACACAGAACGGCAGATGGATCTTTGTTGCTATTTTTTATTTGTGTGTGTGTGTGTGTGTGTGTGTGTGTGTGTGTGTGTGTGTGTGTGTGTGTGTGTGTGTGTGTGTGTGTGTGTGTGTGTGTGTGTGTGTGTGTGTGTGTGGTGCAGGGATTCGGGACTGTGATGAATTCAAAACTTTACATTTTAAACTTGAACTGACCTGGAGCACGGTCTGGATCTTAGCAGAGACGTCGGCTTGCTCATAGAGCTTGATGCCCTCCTGGGCTCCGTTGGGGGACACCACGATCTGCTGCAGGTGGGCCAGCACCACACTGTGGGCCGCAGCCACCGCGTTGAACTTGTCAAACAGCAGCTCCAGCAGTTCCAGCAGCAGCCTGCAGAGGGCAGCAGAGATAGAGGATGTGGTGAGGACGGCTGGTGGGACAACAGGTGAAGAAGCTGTGATACACAGCCCATACATTGGCCCCGTTAGAATACTCATAATGCCTCCTTCCTTCCTTCCTTCTGAAATTACTTCAAGGGAGGAAAGGAATGATACATTTGAAGAGTATTGGAACAGGGCCCTAAGATGCAGCAGGTACTAAGGCCCAGTTTGAATTCCTTTCAAATGCATCCTTTCTTCCTTCCTAGGGTTTGACCTCAGTGTTAGAGTGATTATGTTAAGGAATGGAAGACGGTTGATATTGGAACAGCAATTCAAACTGTTCTTATCCGTTCATCCCATGTCAGTTGTATTGTGAGGTTCACACAGGTTTAGAGTTAGAACAGACAACTGATCTTGGACCACTGATGGTGGACCATCAGGAGGTCTCTCCAAGGCAGCACCACTCCTGTCACCCTCCAGGTCTAAAAGCTCCTCTCTACTCTCATTGACTCGCATTCAATAATTGACTACTAACGGACAAGCTAATGCATAGTAGTCAAAACCATTCTGACCTCAGCTCAATGCTAAAGCTAAATTATGAGTTTATATTTCTGATTCAAACCTGCTCGTTAGTAGAGTACTTCAGCCTCCACCAGTCCACACAAGGACCAATCTTTCAATGTAAAGAGGGAAAATTCAATAAGTGTTCTTTTAATTGTGGTTGGTTAAGTGCATATATCTGTTGGAACAGGAGTGAAGCAGTTCATTGTAGTAAGGTCCTACATATCTGACGAGAAGTATTTAACAATGTAAGCATTCTCTCTGAGCATACTGTATTCTGACCTGAAGTATACAACACTAGAGCCTAGAGAGGAAAAGTGACCCAACAGGTCCTGAAGTGAAGCCGTCAGCCCACCGAGCCAGGCATTAGCTTTCAGTTTAGAGTCTCCTCAGGCCAGATAAGGCTTTGTACATGTGGCGTTAACCAACCTGCCTCAGCAACAATTAGAATTCATTACCTTAATAAACATTCATAAATCTACTTCAATCGGCAGGCAAAAGGAGCCTCATCCGGGTAGCTGGTTTGGGCTGAGCGGTTGAAAAGAACAGTGGAGGTACTGGCAGAGTGCTTCCCCAGTCGCACAGAGGCAGCTGGCTCTGACTACAATTAGCAGCATCTGTCAAAGTCTCTGGTTCCACTAGGACTCACACACATCTGGTGGTCTTTTGTTTTCAGGGATGTGGGGACACTTCTGACTTTATTTACTGAGGAAGGTTGGGTTAAACCCCGTGCCGGATCTGAACGGTACGTATACACCAGAGGAGGTACTGTGTGGAATGAAGAGTGAGTGAATAACTGAGTGAGTTCGGGAGAGACATGGGATCTTCGCCTACCTTTTCAAACTTTAGACAAATGTTAAATAAAAAAATATTGGGTGGGGGAAATGAAGGATGTGAGAAAGAGAGATGGATGGAGGGTGTTTGGTTGGTAGTCCATCACTAGACTGGTAGACAGGGAGGGAGGATGTTATGAACGTTTAGAGACAGACAGACAGACAGACAGACAGACAGACAGACAGACAGACAGACAGACAGACAGACAGACAGACAGAGACAGACAGACAGAGACAGACAGACAGACAGACAGACAGACAGACAGACAGACAGACAGACAGACAGACAGACAGACAGACAGACAGACAGACAGACAGGGTGGGTGGGTGGGTGGGTGGGTGGGTGTATGTTATGAATGGTTAGGGACAGGCAGACAGGAAGGGAGTATGTTAGGGACAGGCAGACAGGGAGGGAGGGAGTATGTTAGGGACAGACAGGGAGGGAGGGAGTATGTTAGGGACAGACAGGGAGGGAGGGAGTATGTTATGAATGGTTAGGGACAGGCAGACAGGGAGGGTGTATGTTATGAATGGTTAGGGACAGACAGACAGGGAGGGTGTATGTTATGAATGGTCAGGGACAGGCAGACAGGGAGGGTGTATGTTATGAATGGTTAGGGACAGGCAGACAGGGAGGGTGTATGTTATGAATGGTTAGGGACAGGCAGACAGGGAGAGTGTATGTTATGAATGGTTAGGGACAGGCAGACAGGGAGGGTGTATGTTATGAATGGTTAGGGACAGGCAGACAGGGAGGGTGTATGTTATGAATGGTTAGAGACAGACAGACAGGGTGGGTGTATGTTATGAATGGTTAGGGACAGGCAGACAGGGTGGGTGTATGTTATGAATGGTTAGGGACAGGCAGACAGGGTGGGTGTATGTTATGAATGGTTAGGGACAGGCAGACAGGGAGAGTGTATGTTATGAATGGTTAGGGACAGGCAGACAGGGAGGGTGTATGCTACGAATGATTAGGGACAAGCAGACAGGGAGGGTGTATGTTATGAATGGTTAGGGACAGGTACAAATCACAATGAGACATACCTCAGTGAGCATGTCCATCTTACGTGGTGAGGAAATACAATGAGATCTCTTACACACACACACACACACGCACACGCACACGCACACGCACACGCACCCCCCCTGTTTTACAGAGCAGAGAAGGAGAGAGAGAGAGCCCCATTCCCCTCATTATCTCACACAGCAGGCCATTCAGATAGATCTTCTCAATTCCCTGAAATCCTGCTCCTTAATTCCCAGAAGGATGGAACACACGGACACCCAGGTGATGGACGGCAGAGAGAGGGGCTCCGGAGCGAGGAGGGATCACGCACTGCGGTCAAGCGGTCATTCAGGGTGTGTGTGTGTATGTGTTTAAGTGTGAATGAGTCTGTGTGTTAATACATATGTGTGTGTTGAGTGAAAGAGAATGTGTGTGTGTGTGTGTGTGTGTGTGTGTGTGTGTGTGTGTGTGTGTGTGTGTGTGTGTGTGTGTGTGTGTGTGTGTGTGTGTGTGTGTGTGTGTGTGTGTGTGTGTGTGTGTGTGCGCGCGTGCATGTGTGTGTGTGTGTGTTTAGCATGCAGTGTGAGGTGGGCTAGCTGGGACCCTAACTCACCCAGGAGAATGTTATTTATTGTCGCCTGTAGTGTCTTCACGGGAACCATTACGATAAGTGACTGTGCCAGGTCATCACACACACACAACACTGGCTATATGAAATAAACTGGCTATATGATCAGCCAAAGTCCAAAACATGGCTAGTTGCATCATCATGGTATGTACCAGGGTAGCAACATTCCCAGGCTTCCAACCCGGATGTCTAGACAACCTGGGATTTGGGGAAAGTTATCAGAATGTTGAAAGTCTAACCAGGATAAACACCAACAGATCTTCAATATGACAATCCAATATGTCTGTGACATCATCTGGGTAGCTATCTTACTGTCGCCATATCACCATGCCAACCAAATTCCTCTACTATTAGATTAGAAGAAGAGACAAAGCACAGGAGATCTGTATTCTGTATTCAAATCACAGGACTGCACACTGAGGATGTTTTACAGGAACTCTTTAGAGATGCTGTGCAATACGCTGGGCATTGTCTACTGAACAGCACCATCTATGTGTTGCTCATTATGCAAGAAAGAACACCTTGCTACACTACTTCTATAGGGGTTTCCATAGCAACGGGCCACGGCTTGAACTTGCGTCTGTGCACAAACACACGTACATACACACACTAAAGTAAAAAGGATATGGAGAAGGTGGGGTTGAAAACAAGCTGCTCTGCGTTGTCCTATACTGGAGTCAGATGAGATTCAGCACACAATGGGAGCCAAGGCCTGACACGTGTGTCTGTGTATGTCTGTGTATGTCTGTGTATGTCTGTGTATGTCTGTGTCTGTGTCTGTGTCTGTGTCTGTGTCTGTGTCTGTGTGTGTGTCTGTGTGTGTGTCTGTGTGTGTGCCTACGCAAGCATCTTGGCATGTTTATGTTTAAAGCAGCAGTGTGTCTGTTTTTTCATGGTCTATGGCAGGTGTTGTCCCAAATGTCCTGCCTCTGTGTTTAACACCTGATTGGCTGTCTGACTATCCCTGGTGTTGCATAGCGTCCCAAAAATGTGTCCACTCCCTTTTGCCCTTGTTCACTCCCCTTAACAGATCAGAGACTAACTGGGTAGGTGTTAAAACTCTACCTAGTTTCCTCCATATTGACTAACTGGGTAGGTGTTAAAACTCTACCTAGTTTCCTCCATATTGACTAACTGGGTAGGTGTCAGTTAAAACTCTACCTAGTTTCCTCCATATTGACTAACTGGGTAGGTGCTAGTTAAAACTCTACCTAGTATCCTCCATATTGACTAACTGGGTAGGTGTCAGTTAAAACTCTACCTAGTTTCCTCCATATTGACTAACTGGGTAGGTGCTAGTTAAAACTCTACCTAGTTTCCTCCATATTGACTAACTGGGTAGGTGCTAGTTAAAACTCTACCTAGTTTCCTCCATATTGACTAACTGGGTAGGTGCTAGTTAAAACTCTACCTAGTTTCCTCCATATTGACTAACTGGGTAGGTGCTAGTTAAAACTCTACCTAGTTTCCTCCATATTGACTAACTGGGTAGGTGCTAGTTAAAACTCTACCTAGTTTCCTCCATATTGACTAACTGGGTAGGTGTTAAAACTCTACCTAGTTTCCTCCATATTGACTAACTGGGTAGGTGTTAAAACTCTACCTAGTTTCCTCCATATTGACTAACTGGGTAGGTGTTAAAACTCTACCTAGTTTCCTCCATATTGACTAACTGGGTAGGTGTTAAAACTACCTAGTTTCCTCCATATTGACTACCTGGGTAGGTGCTAGTTAAAACTCTACCTAGTTTCCTCCATATTGACTAACTGGGTAAGTGCTAGTTAAAACTCTACCTAGTTTCCTCCATATTGACTAACTGGGTAGGTGCTAGCTAAAACTCTACCTAGTTTCCTCCATATTGACTAACTGGGTAGGTGTTAAAACTCTACCTAGTTTCCTCCATATTGACTAACTGGGTAGGTGTTAAAACTCTACCTAGTTTCCTCCATATTGACTAACTGGGTAGTTGTTAAAACTCTACCTAGTTTCCTCCATATTGACTAACTGGGTAGGTGTTAAAACTCTACCTAGTTTCCTCCATATTGACTAACTGGGTAGGTGTTAAAACTCTACCTAGTTTCCTCCATATTGACTAACTGGGTAGGTGTTAAAACTCTACCTAGTTTCCTCCATATTGACTAACTGGGTAGGTGTTAAAACTCTACCTAGTTTCCTCCATATTGCCTTCCCCTATCCAGTCGTGTCAGATCCGTGAAGGGGAGTAAACAACTAGGAAAGAGGAGAGGGAGATAACCATTCTGGAATGAAACGCAGCCAAGGCCTCAGCACTAACCTAAACCCAGTAGCCACAATGCAAACAACGACCACCTCTTGAAACGTGGAGAACGGCTAGGTTTAGAGGGCACAAGTTACACACACAGACACTGTGAAAACAGACGGAGAGAAAACTAGAGAAATGGGGGCCAAAAAAACCAAGTGTTCATCTCAGCTGAAGGTAAGTGCTTTCTTAAGTGCCGTCATTATATCCCTTCTCTTCCAGTATCTTTTGCTTTCCTGTTTATTTTCTGCGGAGTGAATGAATGCTGAGGGAAAAAGCAGAGGCTGGGTCTTGGCTTTTTGGATTACTCCATTTCCTTAAATGAGGGAGTTATGAATAACGTGCGGGGAAACAGCTGGAATTGATCCAATGGGGTACAATAGAAGTGGAGGAGAAAACAGTGAAACAGCTTGCAATGAACGGACTGGGAGATGGAGAACAGAGGAGGCTGAGGAGATGGAGAACAGAGGAGGCTGAGGAGATGGAGAACAGAGGAGGCTGAGGAGATGGAGAACAGAGGAGGCTGAGGAGATGGAGAACAGAAGAGGCTGAGGAGATGGAGAACAGAAGAGGCTGAGGAGAGGGAGAACAGAGGAGGCTGAGGAGAGGGAGAACAGAGGAGGCTGAGGAGAGGGAGAACAGCGGAGGCTGAGGAGATGGAGAACAGAGGAGGCTGAGGAGATGGAGAACAGAAGAGGCTGAGGAGATGGAGAACAGAAGAGGCTGAGGAGATGGAGAACAGAAGAGACTGAGGAGATGGAGAACAGAAGAGACTGAGGAGATGGAGAACAGAAGAGAATGAGGAGAGGGAGAACAGAGGAGGCTGAGGAGAGGGAGAACAGAAGAGACTGAGGAGAGGGAGAACAGAAGAGGCTGAGGAGATGGAGAACAGAAGAGGCTGAGGAGATGGAGAACAGAAGAGGCTGAGGAGATGGAGAACAGAAGAGGCTGAGGAGATGGAGAACAGAAGAGACTGAGGAGATGGAGAACAGAAGAGACTGAGGAGATGGAGAACAGAAGAGAATGAGGAGAGGGAGAACAGAGGAGGCTGAGGAGAGGGAGAACAGAAGAGACTGAGGAGAGGGAGAACAGAGGAGGCTGAGGAGAGGGAGAACAGAGGAGGCTGAGGAGAGGGAGAACAGAGGAGGCTGAGGAGAGGGAGAACAGCGGAGGCTGAGGAGATGGAGAACAGAGGAGGCTGAGGAGATGGAGAACAGATGAGGCTGAGGAGATGGAGAACAGAAGAGGCTGAGGAGATGGAGAACAGAAGAGACTGAGGAGATGGAGAACAGAAGAGACTGAGGAGATGGAGAACAGAAGAGACTGAGGAGATGGAGAACAGAAGAGACTGAGGAGATGGAGAACAGAAGAGACTGAGGAGATGGAGAACAGAAGAGACTGAGGAGATGGAGAACAGAAGAGACTGAGGAGATGGAGAACAGAAGAGACTGAGGAGAGGGAGAACAGAAGAGACTGAGGAGAGGGAGAACAGAGGAGGCTGAGGAGAGGGAGAACAGAAGAGACTGAGGAGAGGGAGAACAGAGGAGGCTGAGGAGAGGGAGAACAGAGGAGGCTGAGGAGAGGGAGAACAGCGGAGGCTGAGGAGATGGAGAACAGAGGAGGCTGAGGAGACTGAGGAGCGGAAGAAGAGAGGAGAGGAAGAACAGAGGAGGCTGAGGAGATGGAGAACAGAGGAGGCTGAGAACAGAGGAGACTGAGGAGAGGGAGAACAGAGGAGGCTGAAGAGAGGGAGAACAGAGGAGACTGAGAACAGAGGAGGCTGAGGAGAGGGAGAACAGAGGAGGCTGAGGAGATGGAGAACAGAGGAGACTGAGGAGAGGGAGAACAGAGGAGGCTGAGGAGAGGGAGAACAGAAGAGGCTGAGGAGATGGAGAACAGAGGAGGCTGAGGAGATGGAGAACAGAGGAGGCTGAGGAGATGGAGAACAGAAGAGACTGAGGAGAGGGAAAACAGAGGAGGCTGAGGAGATGGAGAACAGAAGAGACTGAGGAGATGGAGAACAGAAGAGACTGAGGAGATGGAGAACAGAAGAGACTGAGGAGATGGAGAACAGAAGAGACTGAGGAGATGGAGAACAGAAGAGACTGAGGAGATAGAGAACAGAAGAGACTGAGGAGATGGAGAACAGAAGAGACTGAGGAGATGGAGAACAGAAGAGACTGAGGAGATGGAGAACAGAAGAGACTGAGGAGATGGAGAATAGAAGAGACTGAGGAGAGGGAGAACAGAAGAGACTGAGGAGAGGGAGAACAGAGGAGGCTGAGGAGAGGGAGAACAGAAGAGACTGAGGAGAGGGAGAACAGAAGAGACTGAGGAGAGGGAGAACAGAAGAGACTGAGGAGAGGGAGAACAGAGGAGGCTGAGGAGAGGGAGAACAGCGGAGGCTGAGGAGACTGAGGAGAGGGAGAAGAGAGGAGAGGAAGAACAGAGGAGGCTGAGGAGATGGAGAACAGAGGAGGCTGAGAACAGAGGAGACTGAGGAGAGGGAGAACAGAGGAGGCTGAAGAGAGGGAGAACAGAGGAGACTGAGGAGAGGGAGAACAGAGGAGACTGAGGAGAGGGAGAACAGAGGAGGCTGAGGAGAGGGAGAACAGAGGAGGCTGAGGAGAGGGAGAACAGAGGAGGCTGAGGAGAGGGAGAACAGAGGAGGCTGAGGAGAGGGAGAACAGAGGAGACTGAGGAGAGGGAGAACAGAGGAGGCTGAGGAGAGGGAGAACAGAAGAGGCTGAGGAGATGGAGAACAGAGGAGGCTGAGGAGATGGAGAACAGAGGAGGCTGAGGAGATGGAGAAGAGAGGAGGCTGAGGAGATGTACCTCACCTCCCCTGTTCTTACCTCACCTCAGACACATACAGTACCTCACCTCCCCTGTTCCTACCTCACCTCAGACACATACAGTACCTCACCTCCCCTGTTCCTACCTCACCTCAGAGACATACAGTACCTCACCTCCCCTGTTCCTACCTCACCTCAGTCACATACAGTACCTCTCCTCCCCTGTTCCTACCTTACCTCAGAGACATACAGTACCTCTCCTCCACTGTTCCTACCTCACCTCAGACACATACAGTACCTCACCTCCACTGTTCTTACCTCACCTCAGACACATACAGTACCTCTCCTCCACTGTTCCTACCTCACCTCAGACACATACAGTACCTCACCTCCCCTGTTCCTACCTCACCTCAGACACATACAGTACCTCTCCTCCACTGTTCCTACCTCACCTCAGACACATACAGTACCTCACCTCCACTGTTCCTACCTCACCTCAGAGACATACAGTACCTCACCTCCCCTGTTCCTACCTCACCTCAGACATACAGTACCTCACCTCCACTGTTCCTACCTCACCTCAGACACATACAGTACCTCACCTCCCCTGTTCCTACCTCACCTCAGACACATACAGTACCTCACCTCCACTGTTCCTACCTCACCTCAGACACATACAGTACCTCACCTCCACTGTTCCTACCTCACCTCAGACACATACAGTACCTCTCCTCCACTGTTCCTACCTCACCTCAGACACATACAGTACCTCACCTCCCCTGTTCTTACCTCACCTCAGACACATACAGTACCTCACCTCCCCTGTTCCTACCTCACCTCAGACACATACAGTACCTCTCCTCCAATGTTCCTACCTCACCTCAGACACATACAGTACCTCTCCTCCACTGTTCCTACCTCACCTCAGACACATACAGTACCTCACCTCCACTGTTCCTACCTCACCTCAGACACATACAGTACCTCTCCTCCACTGTTCCTACCTCACCTCAGACACATACAGTACCTCACCTCCCCTGTTCTTACCTCACCTCAGACACATACAGTACCTCACCTCCCCTGTTCCTACCTCACCTCAGACACATACAGTACCTCTCCTCCACTGTTCCTACCTCACCTCAGACACATACAGTACCTCTCCTCCACTGTTCCTACCTCACCTCAGACACATACAGTACCTCTCCTCCACTGTTCCTACCTCACCTCAGACACATACAGTACCTCTCCTCCCCTGTTCCTACCTTACCTCAGAGACATACAGTACCTCTCCTCCACTGTTCCTACCTCACCTCAGACACATACAGTACCTCACCTCCACTGTTCTTACCTCACCTCAGACACATACAGTACCTCTCCTCCACTGTTCCTACCTCACCTCAGACACATACAGTACCTCACCTCCCCTGTTCCTACCTCACCTCAGACACATACAGTACCTCACCTCCACTGTTCCTACCTCACCTCAGACACATACAGTACCTCACCTCCACTGTTCCTACCTCACCTCAGACACATACAGTACCTCACCTCCCCTGTTCCTACCTTACCTCAGACACATACAGTACCACACCTCCCCTGTTCCTACCTCACCTCAGACACATACAGTACCTCACCTAACCCATGCCTACCTCACCTCAGACACATACAGTAACTCTCCTCCACTGTTCTTACCTCTCCTCCACTGTTCCTACCTCACCTTAGCCAGTGAGTTGGACAAAACTATACACCCAAAGGCCCTGTTTGAAAACCCACAATATATCCTTCCTTCCCTCCTTGAAGAAATCACAAATTCCACATGATTGGATGGGTAAAAATCTATGGTTTCACGTCATAGCTCTCACCTATCCAGTCATGTGAGATTAGTGGTCACTTCAAGGAAGGAAAGATGCATTTCATTTTCACATTTTCAAACAGAGCCAATGTCCCCAAACCCCGTCCCCTTATCATTTCTTCTGCTCCACCTACACCTTTTCTCACTGAATAACCAAACCCATTTCCCCCCCTCCCTCTTTCCTCACCTGAGCTGTCACTCTGTGGCCAGGCTCTCCTCTCTGGTAGGCATGGTCTGCTATCCCATCATCCACCCCTACACCTCCACCCCTACCTGCATCCCGCCTTCCCTCCACCCCCATCCCTACCTCTATCCCTACCTCCACCCCTACCTGCATCCCGCCTTCCCTCCACCCCCATCCCTACCTCCACCTCCACCCCTACCTGCATCCCGTCTTCCCTCCACCCCCACCCCTACCTCTATCCCTACCTCCACCCCTACCTGCACCCCGCCTTCCCTCCCCCTCCACCCCTACCTGCACCCCTCCATCCCACCTTCCAGCCTTCCCTCCAGCCCTCCCTACCTGGGCTGGCTCTCTGTGGCTAGGTTCTCTCCTCTCTGGTAGGCGTGATCAGCTATCTGGGTAGTGGATCTCTTCAGTATCTGCTTCAGCTCAGGCTCCAGGCGCTCCATGATGGCCTTGATAGCCTCCGGGATCTTCTTGAGCTTGGCCAGGCCTTTGATGAGGACGCCCATGAACTCTTGGGTGTTCTCCTCCGGGTGCACGTCAGGGTCCTCGCGGGCCTCGTGGTGCGCCTGAAGCTCACGCACTGAAAGAGGGAGTGACACGGAGTGAGAGAGAAGTGAGAGAGAAGTAGAGATGGATAGATAGAAAACATGGGAAGTGACAGAGGGAGAGAGAGATAGTAGAGCTACAGGATGTGGTACTATTTGAAAGCCATCATACTCATGAAACATGAAAGAATGAGTTGTTATAGTTGTAACCAACATCATCCTAGTCCCCACTGTCATCTCTTTCCTCTCAATGCTATACAGTCGTGGCCACAAGTTTTGAGAATGACACAAATATAAAATGTTCAAAGTCTGCTGCCTCAGTTTGTATGATGTCAATTTGCATATACTCCAGAATGTTATGAAGAGTGATCAGAAGAATTGCAAAGTCCCTCTTTGCCATGCAAATGAACTGAATCCCCCAAAAATATTTCCACTGCATTTCAGCCCTGCCACAAAAGGACCAGCTGACATCATGTCAGTGATTCTCTCATTAACACAGGTGTGAGTGTTGACGAGGACAAGGCTGGAGATCACCCTGTCATGCTTATTGAGTTCGAATAACAGACTGGAGAGGGCCTCCCGGGTGGCGCAGTGGTCTAGGGCACTGCATCGCAGTGCTAGCTGTGCCACCAGAGACTCTGGGTTCGCGCCCAGGCTCTGTCGCAGCCGGCCGCGACCGGGAGGTCCGTGGGGCGACGCACAATTGGCCTAGCGTCGTCCGGGTTAGGGAGGGTTTGGCCGGTAGGGATATCCTTGTCTCATCGCGCACCAGCGATTCCTGTGGCGGGCCGGGCGCAGTGCACGCACGGTGTTTCCTCCGACACATAGTTGCGGCTGGCTTCTGGGTTGGATGCACACTGTGTTAAGAAGCAGTGCGGCTTGGTTGGGTTGTGTTTCGGAGGACGCATGGCTTTCGACCTTAGTCTCTCCCGAGCCCATACGGGAGTTGTAGCGATGAGACAAGATAGAGACAAGATTTTCTCTGATGAATCACATTTCCGATTGTTTGGGGCATACGGAAAAAAGCTTGTCCGGAGAAGACAAGGTGAGCGCTACCATCAGTCCTGTGTCATGGCAACAGTAAAGCATCCTGAGAACATTCATGTGTGGGGTTGCTTCTCAGCCAAGGGAGTGAGCTCGCTCACAATTTTGCCTAAGACCACAGCCATGAATAAAGAATGGTACCAACACATCCTCCGAGAGCAACTTCTCCCAACCATCCAGGAACAGTTTGGTGACGAACAATGCCTTTTCCAGCATGATGGAGCACCTTGCCATCAGGCAAAAGTGATAACTAAGTGGCTCGGGGAACAAAACATCGATATTTTGGGTCCATGGCCAGGAAACTCCCCAGACCTTAATCCCATTGAGAACCTGTGGTCAATCCTCAAGAGGCGGGTGGACAAACACAAATTCTGACAAACTTCAAGCATTGATTATGCAAGAATGGGCTGCCATTAGTCAGGATGTGGCCCAGAAGTTAATTGACAGCATGCCAGGGTGGATTGCAGAGGTCTTGAAAAAGAATTTAATGTAATTGTAAATAAAAGCCTTTGACACTTGTCAAATGCTTGTAATTATACTTCAGTATTCCATAGTAACATCTGACAAAAATATCTAAAGACACTGAAGCAGCAAACTTTGTGGAAATTAATATTTGTGTCATTCTCAAAACGTTTGTCCACGACTGTACAGTAGTATTATCATCACCATAACAACCCCGTACATCTCACCACTAGGCTTTCAGCTCTTCCTCGTCATCACAAACTTATGAGTGTTTGGATCAAATGAAAACCTTCCCACAACACTTCTTCACCTTTACCTCCCTGTTCAGCACCTCAACCCCCCCCTCCCTCCCTCCCTCCCTCAGACCTCGCTGCATTAGCTTGCTAAATTGAGAGTAACAGCACGGCTACATTTTAATTCTAGTCTGATGATACAGCCTCCGTTTTCCCTTCAAAGCGTTGTAAGTGGGGTACGTTAAGAGAGTTAATGTTTATGTGACGTTAATAGACTTTATTTCTCCTGCCAGCGACTGTAGTTTTTTCACGTCATAATCACTACAATTACCAGCTACTAAATGATGTGCGCTGAGGCCATTAGACGAAGCAGCGTTGTCGACAAAAGCTGGAGAGTTATGCTGTCGTCATCACGGCACATGGCACTTAGCACACGGCGGCGGCTAATTGCTTGCGTTTTGCCGTAATAATGCGAGAGGAAAGTGCAGTTAGCGCAGGGAAATGACTTAGGCCCTGGGTGTGAATTAAGCGGCTTCTCTCTCTACCTGAGTTAGTCAACTGACTCCATGAACAAACAGCAGCAATTATAGGGGAGAGAGTCATCAGTGGGATGGTAGGCTCAGAGGAAGAGAGAGGGGGTTGGTAGAGGGAAGATTGGCAGAAGGACAGGGGTATGGGGAGGGGTTAGGCGTTTCTAAGGCTGGCATTGCGACTGTATTGGGGGTGTGGCTGGAAAAGGATAGAGGTTAGTGGGGCGAAGAAGAGTGGGGGTCTGCTAATGGCATAGGGACAGAGGTTAGCGGGGCGAAGAAGAGTGGGGGTCTGGTAATGGCATAGGGACAGAGGTTAGCGGGGCGAGGAAGAGTGGGGGTCTGGTAATGGCATAGGGACAGAGGTTAGCGGGGCAAAGAAGAGTGGGGGTCTGGTAATTGGCATAGGGACAGAGGTTAGTGGGGTGAGGAAGAGTGGGGGTCTGGTAATGGCATGGTAATGGCATAGGGATAGAGGTTAGTGGGGAGAGGAAGAGTGGGGGTCTGGTAATGGCATAGGGACAGAGGTTAGAGGGGCGAGGAAGAGTGGGGGTCTGGTAATGGCATAGGGACAGAGGTTAGTGGGGAGAGGAAGAGTGGGGGACTGGTAATGGCATAGGGACAGAGGTTAGAGGGGCGAGGAAGAGTGGGGGTCTGGTAATGGCATAGGTACGGAGGAGGGGCTATGGAGCTGTAACAGACACAGTACACCTGTAGCTAGCAGTAGGGTGTCTAACTGACCAGGTACCGGGGCACACCTGACCTGACAGGGAAGGAGGGTTCAGGCTTGCATTCAAACAAACGTGTTAGGATGGGTTGAGTGGGTAGGTAGGGTAGGGCTGGGAGAAAGTGGGAGAAAGTTAGAGAGAGAGAGAGAAAGAGAGAGAGAGATTACCTAGATTACCTAGATTACCTAGATTACCTAGATCAACACACTATAACAAACTCCACAACCAGGGAATGTCATCAACACACTATAACAAACTCCACAACCAGGGAATGTCATCAACACACTATAACAAACTCCACAACCAGGGAATGTCATCAACACACTATAACAAACTCCACAACCAGGGAATGTCATCAACACACTATAACAAACTCCACAACCAGGGAATGTTATCAACACACTATAACAAACTCCACAACCAGGGAATGTCATCAACACACTATAACAAACTCCACAACCAGGGAATGTTATCAACACACTATAACAAACTCCACAACCAGGGAATGTTATCAACACACTATAACAAACTCCACAACCAGGGAATGTTATCAACACACTATAACAAACTCCACAACCAGGGAATGTTATCAACACACTATAACAAACTCCACAACCAGGGAATGTCATCAACACACTATAACAAACTCCACAACCTGGGAATGTCATCAACACACTATAACAAACTCCACAACCAGGGAATGTCATCAACACACTATAACAAACTCCACAACCAGGGAATGTTATCAACACACTATAACAAACTCCACAACCAGGGAATGTCATCAACACACTATAACAAACTCCCTTGTAGACGCTGTATTACCAGAGGTAACTGTTCCTCTGTGGCTTATGAGCATAATGAATGTTATCCACCCCACTGTGCTGACAGGAATACATGGTGACTAATGGGAGATATGGGGTGGCAGCTGATTATGATGTTATGAAAACGTATGAACGAGTATGATAATGCCCTAATAATGATGTGATTCATGTACTGTTATGATAATGCCCTAATAACGCTGTGACGTATGCACCAGTATGGACTGATAATGCTGTGATATATGCAAGAGTATGATAATACCCCGATAATGCTGTGATATATGCAAGAGTATGATAATACCCCGATAATGCTGTGGTGCACGTACTAGTATGATAATACCCTGATAATGCTGTGATGCACATACTAGTATGATAAGGCCCTGATAATGCTGTGGTGCACGTACTAGTTTGATAATGCCCTAATAATGTTGTGATGTATGCACTAGTATGATAATGCTCTAATGTTGTGATGTATGTACTATTATGATAATGGACTAATAATGTTGTGATGTACAGTATGTACTATTATGATAATGGCCTAATAATCCCGTGATGTATGTACTGTGCTGCAAGGGGGAGGAAATACGAGGCATAGATGGAAGCAGGGAGAAGGTGTGTGTGTGTCAGCGTGCGTGCTTTAGTGCTTCTGTGTGTGTGTGTGCAAGTGCTCGCTGGCATGTAAATGCCATCAGTGGAGTGTGTGTCAGAGACAGTGTTATGTTTGAGGTGTGTTGCGCCTGTAGCGTTCTCTGGTACACACCCCTAATGACATGCTAATGGATGTAGTAACTGCAGCAGTACAGATCCCTGCTAATGATTTCATTATCACTAGGAGCATCGGCAGTGGAACTACGGTAGAACACTAACCTGACAACTCTACCACTGTGCTATCCAGGAGACAACTATGTTCCAATAGTTCTCATCAAGTCTCCACAGTCTCTCTCTCCATCTACACCATGTTCTCTTTTCTATCTATCCATCTCCTCTCCCTTTCTCTTTTCCACTCAATATCCAGTTCTCTCCAGTTTCTTCCCCACATTATCTCACTGGCTCTCTATCCTTTCCCACCTCTCGCTGTCCCCGTCCCTTCCTCTCTCTGTCCCCGTCCCTTCCTCTCTCTGTCCCCGTCCCTTCCTCTCTCTGTCCCCGTCCCTTCCTCTCTCTGTCCCCGTCCCTTCCTCTCTCTGTCCCCGTCCCTTCCTCTCTCGCTGTCCCCGTCCCTTCCTCTCTCGCTGTCCCCGTCCCTTCCTCTCTCGCTGTCCCCGTCCCTTCCTCTCTCGCTGTCCCCGTCCCTTCCTCTCTCGCTGTCCCCGTCCCTTCCTCTCTCGCTGTCCCCGTCCCTTCCTCTCTCGCTGTCCCCGTCCCTTCCTCTCTCGCTGTCCCCGTCCCTTCCTCTCTCGCTGTCCCCGTCCCTTCCTCTCTCGCTGTCCCCGTCCCTTCCTCTCTCGCTGTCCCCGTCCCTTTCTCTCGCTGTCCCCGTCCCTTTCTCTCGCTGTCCCCGTCCCTTTCTCTCGCTGTCCCTTTCTCTCGCTGTCCCCGTCCCTTTCTCTCGCTGTCCCCGTCCCTTTCTCTCGCTGTCCCCGTCCCTTCCTCTCGCTGTCCCCGTCCCTTCCTCTCGCTGTCCCCGTCCCTTCCTCTCGCTGTCCCCGTCCCTTCCTCTCGCTGTCCCCGTCCCTTCCTCTCGCTGTCCCCGTCCCTTCCTCTCGCTGTCCCCGTCCCTTCCTCTCGCTGTCCCCGTCCCTTCCTCTCGCTGTCCCCGTCCCTTCCTCTCGCTGTCCCCGTCCCTTCCTCTCGCTGTCCCCGTCCCTTCCTCTCGCTGTCCCCGTCCCTTCCTCTCGCTGTCCCCGTCCCTTCCTCTCGCTGTCCCCGTCCCTTCCTCTCGCTGTCCCCGTCCCTTCCTCTCGCTGCCCCCGTCCCTTCCTCTCGCTGTCCCCGTCCCTTCCTCTCGCTGTCCCCGTCCCTTCCTCTCGCTGTCCCCGTCCCTTCCTCTCGCTGTCCCCGTCCCTTCCTCTCTCTGTCCCCGTCCCTTCCTCTCTCTGTCCCCGTCCCTTCCTCTCGCTGTCCCCGTCCCTTCCTCTCGCTGTCCCCGTCCCTTCCTCTCTCTGTCCCCGTCCCTTCCTCTCTCTGTCCCCGTCCCTTCCTCTCTCTGTCCCCGTCCCTTCCTCTCGCTGTCCCCGTCCCTTCCTCTCTCTGTCCCCGTCCCTTCCTCTCGCTGTCCCCGTCCCTTCCTCTCGCTGTCCCCGTCCCTTCCTCTCGCTGTCCCCGTCCCTTCCTCTCTCTGTCCCCGTCCCTTCCTCTCTCTGTCCCCATCCCTTCCTCTCTCTGTCCCCGTCCCTTCCTCTCTCTGTCCCCGTCTCTTCCTCGTCTCCCACCCCCTCCATGACCCCCCTCTTCCTCTCTCATCCAGTAGTATTCCTAAAGCCATTCTACTGGTGGTAATGAAGTAAGGCCAGCACAATCAATTGCACCAAAACATTCCTTTATTAGGTTGGTATAGTGTGCATACCCTCATTTAGTACTGCTGTATTCAGCCAAGCAGCCGTGCATAATGGATGTGTGTTGGACTACCAAGGCTACTTACTGCTGGTGGTCCCTGGGGTGCTGAACTGGGAGGAGTCCATCAGCTTGCGAGGGGTGGACAGGCTGCTGACGTCCAGCTGGGGCAGAGGGGACGTGTCTTTGGTTGTAGAGCTGGGGAGAGTTGAGAAGAGCATCATCAGTCACCGTCATCACCATCATCCTCGTTACAAATTCAATAAATCAAAAAAAAATTGCATTTATTTTCAATGACTTCTCACTAAACTGAAAAGTAAAAGCTACTTATTTCAAAATGTTAAATTAAAATCACTTCCTGAATTGTCTGGCTTCAATTTAAACTGAGCCCAACCCTGCTACCCACAATGACTATATTCACCTGAGAGACAAGCAGAACTTTATAATGAACCTGTTAACAACCTGGATGAACAGAGTCAGACATGTACCTACCTCCACACAGTGTTGAGTGGAGCCCTGACCTGTACCTCCACACAGTGTTGAGTGGAGCCCTGACCTGTACCTCCACACAGTGTTGAGTGGAGCCCTGACCTGTACCTCCACACAGTGTTGAGTGGAGCCCTGACCTGTACCTCCACACAGTGTTGAGTGTAGCCCTGACCTGTACCTCCACACAGTGTTGAGTGGAGCCCTTTACCTCCACACAGTGTTGAGTGGAGCCCTGACCTGTACCTCCACACAGTGTTGAGTGGAGCCCTGACCTGTACCTCCACACAGTGTTGAGTGGAGCCCTGACCTCTACCTCCACACAGTGTTGAGTGGAGCCCTGACCTGTACCTCCACACAGTGTTGAGTGGAGCCCTGACCTCTACCTCCACATAGTGTTGAGTGGAGCCCTGACCTGTACCTCCACACAGTGTTGAGTGTAGCCCTGTACCTCCACACAGTGTTGAGTGGAGCCCTGTACCCCCACACAGTGTTGAGTGTAGCCCTGACCTGTACCTCCACACAGTGTTGAGTGGAGCCCTGACCTGTACCTCCACACAGTGTTGAGTGGAGCCCTGACCTGTACCTCCACACAGTGTTGAGTGTAGCCCTGACCTGTACCTCCACACAGTGTTGAGTGGAGCCCTGACCTGTACCTCCACACAGTGTTGAGTGTAGCCCTGACCTCTACCTCCACATAGTGTTGAGTGTAGCCCTGACCTGTACCTCCACACAGTGTTGAGTGTAGCCCTGACCTCTACCTCCACACAGTGTTGAGTGTAGCCCTGACCTCTACCTCCACACAGTGTTGAGTGTAGCCCTGACCTCTACCTTCACACAGTGTTGAGTGGAGCCCTGACCTGTACCTCCACACAGTGTTGAGTGTAGCCCTGACCTGTACCTCCACACAGTGTTGAGTGGAGCCCTGACCTGTACCTTCACACAGTGTTGAGTGGAGCCCTGACCTGTACCTCCACACAGTGTTGAGTGGAGCCCTGACCTGTACCTCCACACAGTGTTGAGTGGAGCCCTGCTTAGTGAGTGTTGAGTGGAGGTGGGTTGTTCTTACCAAACCTCCATTATACAGGAGCTTTAACCTGTCACTCTAAAACCCCAACTAATACATCACTCTACAGTACGTCACAGCACAGACACCACACTGCTGTACACACAACAATCACACACACAGAGAAAAAGACACCAATCACACACACGCCAATAAAGACACTACACACACACACACACACACACACACACACACACCTAGCATGAATTAACAACCATCAAAACAACAGGCTTCATTGCTGGAGAGGTGGGTGACCTGCATCAGCCTAATGTGTTGTGATGCTGCATCTTGGTTTAGAATCAGCATGCAGGTGGCAGCCGTCTCTCCACACAGCGTTCTAACATGTCCCAAATGGCACCTGCATAGTGCACTACACAGTGTATTACTTTTTAAAGTAGTGCACTAAGTAGGGAATAGGGTGCCATTTGGGACACCCCGGTGGTGTTGGTATGATAATCCTCCCGATGCTAATGTGGGTTATGACGCGGTCGTCGACAAACCAAAACCCACATTATCATTCTACAGCGCGTCATCTCTGGTCCCTCATGAATGAATCAGATGTGTTTGCACTAAGTGGTGAGACGGGGACGGTGTCACTAGAAGTTTAGACTAGCTAATGTAAACACTGAGAGACAACATGTGTAGCGTGGAACTGTGCTGTGTGGGATTAGAGGAGTGGAGGTTCAACACTGACTTGTCTCATGTTATGGTATTTCATTTAATGATTTCAACTAGTTTTCCCCCAATTATACATTTACTTCCAACGCAGAGTGAACACCCACACACTTCAGACTCCCAAAGCTTTTATTTTGAAGTGAAAGACTACTTCCAATCTCTACTGAGATCTGGTGTTTGAGTTCTTGCCCTACTATTCTAGAATACTGCAAATGATGAACATGACATTCCCTCTGTTGACTGCACTTGAAGTGGGATTGACCCCCACTCTGATCTCCCTGACCTCACAGCGTGTTCCTAACAACTCACACCTCCGCCCCCCTCCCACCCTCTCTCCCCGCCCCCAGGCCACTCACCCGCCATGGCGTCCCTGGTTCTTGTCCTTGTTCTTGGTCCCCAGGCGGCTGGTAGACTTGATGTAGAGGTGCCGGTGCAGCTCGTCGATGAGGACCACGTGGATGTTGAGCTTCTTACTGTGGAGCTCCAGACGCAGGTCCCCCAGACCCTCCACCTGCAGCAGGGGGCCCTCCAGAGACTCCACCGCTGACACCTGCACGAGGGGGACCACAGGAGACACACCTGAATAGATCTATACACCTTGGAATGTAGGGGAGACCTGAACACAGCTCCAGGTACCTGGTATATTATCCACTAGTACTCACTGTGTATCTGAATACACCTGGCAACACTTCAGAATACAGTACTTTGATGAGGACCACAGGGACATGTTTATTAGGGCACGCCATGGAAAACTGTTTCAAACGTAATCAATAATGAATCTAAATCTTCACAGTTATAAACAAGATGTGGATATAATTGGCTAGTTTAATTGGCACCTAATGGACTTAATAATGGAGTATTTAGAGAAAGTTTATTTGAACTGTAAATCTGAACCATGTCTGTTCACACATTACACCTCACAGGTTGTCAGACGGGTTGTTAGACCGGTTACTAGACAGACAAATAATACACCACCAACACCACCAATGTAACTACAGTGAATCCTCTGTGTTAACACTGCTGCTGTATGTAGAACGTTCTACATGTTTTACATTGTAGTCATTTGGCTTTCTCTCCCTCCCTCCCTCTCTCCGTCCGTCCCTCTCTCTCCGTCCGTCCATCCCTCTGTCCGTCCTTCTCTCCGTCCGGCCGTCCGTCCGTCCCTCTCTCCGTCCGGCCGTCCGTCCGTCCCTCTCTCCGTCCGGCCGTCCGTCCGTCCCTCTCTCCGTCCGGCCGTCCGTCCGTCCCTCTCTCCGTCCGGCCGTCCGTCCCTCTCTCCGTCCGGCCGTCCGTCCGTCCCTCTCTCCGGCCGTCCGTCCGTCCCTCTCTCCGTCCGTCCGTCCGTCCCTCTCTCCGTCCGTCCGTCCCTCTCTCCGTCCGTCCGTCCGTCCCTCTCTCCGTCCGGCCGTCCGTCCGTCCCTCTCTCCGTCCGGCCGTCCGTCCGTCCCTCTCTCCGTCCGGCCGTCCGTCCGTCCCTCTCTCCGTCCGGCCGTCCGTCCGTCCCTCTCTCCGTCCGGCCGTCCGTCCGTCCCTCTCTCCGTCCGGCCGTCCGTCCGTCCCTCTCTCCGTCCGGCCGTCCGTCCGTCCCTCTCTCCGTCCGGCCGTCCGTCCGTCCCTCTCTCCGTCCGGCCGTCCGTCCGTCCCTCCGTCCGTCCGTCCGTCCCTCTCTCCGTCCGTCCGTCCGTCCCTCTCTCCGTCCGTCCGTCCGTCCCTCTCTCCGTCCGTCCGTCCGTCCCTCTCTCCGTCCGTCCGTCCGTCCCTCTCTCCGTCCGTCCGTCCGTCCCTCTCTCCGTCCGTCCGTCCGTCCGTCCCTCTCTCCGTCCGTCCCTCCGTCCGTCCCTCTCTCCGTCCGTCCCTCCGTCCGTCCGTCCCTCTCTCCGTCCGTCCCTCCGTCCGTCCGTCCCTCTCTCTGTCCGTCCCTCCGTCCGTCTCTCTCTGTCCGTCCCTCTCTCTGTCCGTCCGTCCCTCTCTCTGTCCGTCCGTCCCTCTCTCTGTCCGTCCGTCCCTCTCTCTGTCCGTCCGTCCCTCTCTCTGTCCGTCCGTCCCTCTCTCTGTCCGTCCGTCCCTCTCTCTGTCCGTCCGTCCCTCTCTCTGTCCGTCCGTCCCTCTCTCTGTCCGTCCGTCCCTCTCTCTGTCCGTCCGTCCCTCTCTCTGTCCGTCCGTCCCTCTCTCTGTCCGTCCGTCCCTCTCTCTGTCCGTCCGTCCCTCTCTCTGTCCGTCCGTCCCTCTCTCTGTCCGTCCGTCCCTCTCTCTGTCCGTCCGTCCCTCTCTCTGTCCGTCCGTCCGTCCGTCCCTCTCTCTGTCCGTCCGTCCGTCCGTCCCTCTCTCTGTCCGTCCGTCCGTCCGTCCCTCTCTCTGTCCGTCCGTCCGTCCGTCCCTCTCTCTCTCTGTCCGTCCGTCCGTCCCTCTCTCTCTCTCTCTCTCTCTGTCCGTCCGTCCGTCCCTCTCTCTCTCTGTCCGTCCGTCCGTCCGTCCCTCTCTCTCTCTGTCCGTCCGTCCGTCCGTCCCTCTCTTTATCCGTCCCTCTCTCTGTCCGTCCCTCTCTCTGTCCGTCCCTCTCTCTGTCCGTCCCTCTCTCTGTCCGTCCCTCTCTCTGTCCGTCCCTCTCTCTGTCCGTCCCTCTCTCTGTCCGTCCCTCTCTCTGTCCGTCCCTCTCTCTGTCCGTCCCTCTCTCTGTCCGTCCCTCTCTCTGTCCGTCCCTCTCTCTGTCCGTCCCTCTCTCTGTCCGTCCCTCTCTCTGTCCGTCCCTCTCTCTGTCCGGCCGTCCATCCCTCTCTCTGTCCGGCCGTCCGTCCCTCTCTCTGTCCGGCCGTCCCTCTCTCTGTCCGTCCGTCCGTCCGTCCCTCTCTCTGTCCGTCCGTCCCTCTCTCTGTCCGTCCGTCCGTCCGTCCCTCTCTCTGTCCGTCCGTCCGTCCCTCTCTCTGTCCGTCCGTCCGTCCCTCTCTCTCTCTGTCCGTCCGTCCCTCTCTCTCTCTGTCCGTCCGTCCGTCCCTCTCTCTGTCCGTCCGTCCGTCCCTCTCTCTGTCCGTCCGTCCGTCCCTCTCTCTGTCCGTCCGTCCGTCCCTCCCTCTCTCTGTCCGTCCGTCCGTCCCTCTCTCTGTCCGTCCGTCCCTCTCTCTGTCCGTCCGTCCGTCCGTCCCTCTCTCTGTCCGTCCGTCCGTCCGTCCCTCTCTCTGTCCGTCCGTCCCTCTCTCTGTCCGTCCGTCCGTCCGTCCCTCTCTCTGTCCGTCCGTCCGTCCGTCCCTCTCTCTGTCCGTCCGTCCGTCCGTCCCTCTCTCTGTCCGTCCGTCCCTCTCTCTGTCCGTCCGTCCGTCCCTCTCTCTGTCCGTCCGTCCCTCTCTCTCTCTCTGTCCGTCCGTCCGTCCCTCTCTCTCTCTGTCCGTCTGTCCCTCTCTCGATCTCTCCCTCCCTCCTCCCGTCTCAGTTTTCATTAGCATTGTGGTTATGGCGTGTTTATATTTAATAAATCTTCATGGTGGTAAATGAGTGTTTTTTATTAGAGTGGGTTAATGGCTGGATGATAGCGCTCCAGAGAGCCATCACAGACTGTGTGTGTATCACCGGGCGGGACGGACAGGAGGAAAGGAAGGGAGGGACATAGGTCAAGTATGTGTTGATGCAAATCAGTGCAGCATTAGCCAAAAGATGTGCTAATGCTGTGCATGATCAGCCCCCGTCAGCTTAATAGAATAACGCTGCATGCCTCTGTGTTCCTCACTGTGTGGTGTAGGTGTACGTGTGTGTGTGCGTGTGTGTGTGTGTGTGCATATACTGTAACTAACTGAGTGGGTGTGACCAATGTGTATGCGTCTGAGTGTATGTCTATAAGTACGTGTGTGTCAACAGTCCACAAGTGCGTGCATGTGTGTATGCCTTGTGTGTGTGTCCTTGAGTGTGCGTGTGTGTGACTCATTACCAGTGGGCCGGGATGACAGAAGAAGGCTGGTTAACATCGTTAGGGAGCCCGGGCTGTCAAGCTAATCAACTATACGAGGCTTCCTGAGAGTTAGCAGGATGGGGAGAGAGGGAAGAGGGAGAAGAGGGGGACACACAGGAGGGGGTGGATAGATGGGGAACATGTGACAGCCCGTCACTGGCCTCTCTGGTGCACACTGGGCTCAGACGGTGTGTGTGTGTGTGTGTGTGTGTGTGTGTGTGTGTGTGTAGGACAGGAGTGGAGAAGAGAGACTTTTTTTGGAAAGTGAACCAGTCCTGTCCCTCACTAACCCCATGGGGTCTTGTAACACTGCCATTCAGCTGAGGCAGAAAGAGAGCAGTGGGAATACTAATAGTCAAGCAGAGAGAGAGAGAGAAGACAGAGAGAGAGCTGAGGGAGGGCTAGAGGAGGAGGGGATGGAAGGAGAGTGTGAAAGTGAGGGAGACGCTAATCTGACAGATGAGCAGGGTAATGAGTGACAGCATGTCTGGAATGAACACATCAGGGAGTCTCACAGGATTGACAGAGAAAGGATGGATTTACAACAGACCG
This sequence comes from Salvelinus fontinalis, assembly GCF_029448725.1. Classification (NCBI taxonomy): domain Eukaryota; kingdom Metazoa; phylum Chordata; class Actinopteri; order Salmoniformes; family Salmonidae; genus Salvelinus; species Salvelinus fontinalis. Next base: position 143,014 of record NW_026600466.1, read on the forward strand.
GAGAGAGAGGAGAGAGCTGAGAGAGAGAGGAGAGCTGAGAGAGACGAGAGAGGAGAGAGCTGAGAGAGAGCTGAGAGAGCGAGGAGAGAGCGAGGAGAGAGCTGAGAGAGAGAGGAGAGTGAGAGGAGAGAGCTGAGAGAGAGAGGAGAGAGCTGAGAGAGCTGAGAGTGAGAGGAGAGTGAGAGGAGAGAGCTGAGAGAGAGAGGAGAGAGCTGAGAGAGAGAGGAGAGTGAGAGGAGAGCTGAGAGAGAGGAGAGAGCTGAGAGAGCTGAGAGTGAGAGGAGAGAGCTGAGAGAGGGGGGAGAGAGCTGAGAGGGGGGGAGAGCTGAGAGAGGGGGGAGAGAGCTGAGAGAGGGGGGGGGGAGCTGAGAGAGGGGGGAGAGAGCTGAGAGAGGGGGGAGAGAGCTGAGAGAGGGGGGGAGAGAGCTGAGAGGGGGGGGAGAGAGCTGAGAAAGGGGGGAGAGCTGAGAGAGGGGGGAGAGCTGAGAGAGAGAGAGGAGAGAGCTGAGAGAGAGAGAGAGGAGAGAGCTGAGAGAGCTGAGAGAGAGAGGAGAGAGCTGAGAGAGAGAGGAGAGAGCTGAGAGAGGGGGGAGAGAGCTGAGAGAGGGGGGAGAGAGCTGAGAGAGAGAGAGGAGAGAGCTGAGAGAGCTGACAGAGAGAGGAGAGAGCTGAGAGAGAGAGGAGAGAGCTGAGAGAGGGGGGAGAGAGCTGAGAGAGGGGGGAGAGAGCTGAGAGAGAGAGAGGAGAGAGCTGAGAGAGCTGACAGAGAGAGGAGAGAGCTGAGAGAGGGGGGAGTGATAGGAAGAGAGGGAGATCTGAGACGGTGGAAAGGGAGAGCAAAACAAAGAGTTAACCAATAAAAAGGAGAGAGACAGACAGAGAGATAACTGTTGCAGCCTCTCTCCTACTGAGAGGCAAATTGAAACACCTAGCTTGAAATGGACACTGACAGTCTTCTGTGAAAGCAATGTAATGAGGCACAGACCTGACTCACTGAGTTTCCTTAGATTAGCCTCCAGACTGTTCCAGGGACAGCTTCAACTTGAGTTAGGGTCAACATCAGCTCTAGTCTAGCACCTATCAAACAAGATAGGATCCTTCTTGCATAGAGTACAGTGGCCCAGTTCCAATACTGTTATAAATCCATCCTTCTTTCCTGGAGGTCACTGATCTAACACAGTTGGATATGTGAGAGCAAGGACTCCACACCATTACAGAGGCTTGGGCCAGTGGAGGCTGGTGGGAGGAGCTGTAGAAGGCCGGCTCATTGTAATGGCTAGAATGGAGTCAAACATGTGGTTTCCATATGTTTGATACGTTCCATTTTTATTCCATTCTAGCCATTACAATGAGCCTGTCCTTCTATAGCTCCACCCACCAGCCTATTTGTTCATGCAGGGATTTCCGGGGGAAACTGGAATAGCACACAAGGGGGCGCTAAAAACACACAAAAACATTGCTTTCCCAGAATACAAATAAAAATTGCACAAGTAATAGCGAACTCGTATAGAAGATGTTAGCTAAATGCTAACAAGCGAAAATGTACATAAACTAATTGCAGACAGGCAAATCCAGCGCATGAAGTTATACAAGCATAGCTAGTTGCTACCGAATGTCCTTTCAGTGAGTGTGGACATTTACAGGCGAAAGTGAATGAGAGCAAGTGCAAATAAACAAAGTAGTGATGCATGTTTTTCAGAGGGGAGAGCAGCATGTGAATACGGAGCAGAGGGAAGAGCAGCATGTGAACACGGAGCAGAGGGAAGAGCAGCATGTGAACACGGAGCAGAGGGGAGAGCAGCATGTGAACACGGAGCAGAGGGAAGAGCAGCATGTGAACACGGAGCAGAGGGAAGAGCAGCATGTGAACACGGAGCAGAGGGAAGAGCAGCATGTGAACACGGAGCAGAGGGAAGAGCAGCATGTGAACACGGAGCAGAGGGAAGAGCAGCATGTGAACACGGAGCAGAGGGGAGAGCAGCATGTGAACACGGAGCAGAGGGAAGAGCAGCATGTGAACACGGAGCAGAGGGGAGAGCAGCATGTGAACACGGAGCAGAGGGGAGAGCAGCATGTGAACACGGAGCAGAGGGGAGAGCAGCATGTGAACACGGAGCAGAGGGGAGAGCAGCATGTGAACACGGAGCAGAGGGGAGAGCAGCATGTGAACACGGAGCAGAGGGGAGAGCAGCATGTGAACACGGAGCAGAGGGGAGAGCAGCATGTGAACACGGAGCAGAGGGGAGAGCAGCATGTGAACACGGAGCAGAGGGAAGAGCAGCATGTGAACACGGAGCAGAGGGGAGAGCAGCATGTGAACACGGAGCAGAGGGGAGAGCAGCATGTGAACATGGAGCAGAGGGAAGAGCAGCATGTGAACACGGAGCAGAGGGGAGAGCAGCATGTGAACACGGAGCAGAGGGGAGAGCAAAAAACACTAGTCTGAAGCACAGGGACAGCTCCTGTTGTGCTGCTATGGACTGACCAGCTCCTGATGTGCTGCTATGGACTGACCAGCTCCTGATGTGCTGCTATGGACTGACCAGCTCCTGTTTTCTCCTGTTGTGCTGTTACAAACAAGAGACTGGCTCAACTGTTCTGGGGAACTACGGTAAGCTTCATAATGTAAAAGAATAAACTTTTAAAAAACTTGTTTTGACGGTATTGAAAAACCACCTGTGGCTTTTTCCAAATACCCGAGTATACCGCCAAGCCTCCCACTGCAGTGGTTCTTCCTTTAAAAGTTGCATCATACTGCAGCACAGCTTGCAGTGTGCTGCGTAATTGTATGGCACATTAGAGTGCATGACATAATGTTATTTTGTTGCCAATAACACTAGTTTGACCACCAGAGGGCGTCTTTGAGAAGGTAAGTTATTGAAATGACATGGCGCTGTAGGCCTAATAGTCCTGTTTACTGTAGCTGGTTTAGCGTAACTTACTTTTTGGCATAAAGGATACAGTATATCAATCAATCATTCAAGTCGTCCATGTCTTTAAATACAGTCAAGCATTTTAGATATAAAACGAAATAAAGGGTGCCTTGAATAATGAAACAATGAATAAACCGCAACATGTCGGCTAATGTGATTGAATTCACGAATGGGAAAGGGGGATACCTAGTCAGTTGTCCAATTGAATGTATTCAACTGAAATGTGTCTTCTGCATTTAACCCAACCCCTCAGAATCAGAAACGTGTGGGGGGCTGCCATACTCAAACAACGTCTTCGGCACCCGGGGAACAGTGGGTTAACTGCCTTGCTCAGAGGCAGAATGACAGATTTTTACCTCGTCAGCTCCTTTCGGTTACCGGTCCAACGCTCTAACCACCTGCTGCCCCTATGCATCTGACTGTTTTTAATATAGCTGTACTAGAGACTTTAACGTTTTTTTTGTTAGAACAGACTATATGGGATTGATAGGCTACTAATAATAAATTTTTTATAAAACTTCTAAAAGTATAAACTGCACAATAAGTACTATAATTTAATTTTAAATTATAGTACTTATTGTGCAGTTTATACTTTTAGAAATTGTATTAAAAATGTATTATTAGTAGCCTATGTAGGCCTTAGGTTCTAACGTTTCTGTTAGGAAAATATGGCGCTGTACAACGTGACAGGTCGGGAGTAGGCCTAGGCTACTAAGTGATTGCGAGTTGAGAGCAAAATAATTCTAACATTTCCACACCCTAATTGTAGGCTGACCAATATCCAAACGGAGATTAAGTGAAAATAAAAATCTGATTGATTTATCAAGACCAGTCCCCATACTTGCTGAAATAGTTGACCACACGCAGGTAGGCAATTGCTTCAAATACTATTATAACAATTGGATGACTTTGGGTGTTTCAGTAAGCAACAATTTGTCACCTTCATTAGCCTACTTTATTCTAATATTTATGTAATTCAGTGATACTTATTCTCATAGTAATTCGTTATGGGTCCATCCAGAAGTGGTTAGAAAACAGTGCATTTGGTGGGCTATGCAAAGAGATGGGAGTAGTGACATGCCTCGCAAACATTTAAAGTCTCTAAACTCGGCAAGAGTCTATTGTCCTGTCTGATAGCCCATCAAGGGTGGCTGGCTTCTTTTGTATTCTTAAAAAGATCTCCAGCACAGAGAAGTGTGTTTCTATTCCAACAAAAAAAGAGACTTGAATAATTAAACAATAAATAAACTGCAAAATGTCGGCTAAAGCAATTGAATTCAGGAATTCATTCAAAATATGTTAAACCTTTTTTTGTTAAGAAACTGACGATACAACAATACATTGATCTTCTCAGCAAGGTTTACCCATGGTTATGGAGCTGGGGGGAAGTGCAACTAAAATGTAGCTGAGATGTAGTTGAAATAAACATCTGTATTTTGAAAGAGTCTTTTTATCATTATTTTATTCACAAAAGCATAATAAAGATGTTGATGAACAAATAATATGTGTCTATGTGCGTGTTACATGGTCTTCTTCTAACAAACTAGAAACAAAATGGCGTCTTTTTTTAGTGTGCGCACGAGACAGAGGAAGAGCAATTCTTACACTATTGTTTTAAATTCAATCACTCTCTTCTTCTTCATCCTCATCATTCAGTTCATTTAAATGCAATTGTAATACATTTTGTCACTCCCACAGCAAAGATTTGTGAAATTGTTTTATCCGGCATTTTGCGGTTGCATGAGGTTTGGTGTTCACAGAATCCGTAGGATATTAAATAAATACTCAAATAGGCAACAGAAGCAGGAACAGCATTGGGCTGAGTGACTCACTCATTCCTGGCTTTCGTTCAAAATAAGTTATATTATAAGACACATTATTTCTTATTCTTTGAAATGGCGTTAGAAATGTAAAACTTAAGAGTACTTAAACATGGAATACATTGCAAGTTTGCCCCTTTTTGGCCATTAGGCTACACTTTACAATAGGACTCAACTCTGAATGACTACAGCAACTATCAGTAATTAAAACTGTGGCACAAATTGGGGGATTTTTCACACATAGCCGAGCAATTAGACTATCCTTTTGTAAATGAATGAAGGTGTGAATGTTTCAGTCAGTCTCTCTCCGGGACTAGAGTCCTGCATCAGGCAACAAAAACAAAAATCAGCTGGCAGCTATTGTGAAAGAATACTTGCGGATCTTGTTGATTTCTTCTATCGCTTCAAGAGGCCTACTGTCCACCTGGTAATTGTGTGGTTCCAAAGGATAAAGCGTCACCTTCAGATGGACGTGTGGTTTCAGAGAGAAGCCAGCTGTTATCCTGCGACCTGGCACGGTGGATACAGTGTCACCTTCAGATGGATGTGTGGTTTCAGAGAGAAGCCAGCTGTTAGCCTGCGACCAGGCACGGTGGATACAGTGTCACCTTCAGATGGATGTGTGGTTTCAGAGAGAAGCCAGCTGTTAGCCTGCGACCAGGCACGGTGGATACAGTGTCACCTTCAGATGGACGTGTGGTTTCAGAGAGAAGCCAGCTGTTAGCCTGCGACCAGGCACGGTGGATACAGTGTCACCTTCAGATGGATGTGTGGTTTCAGAGAGAAGCCAGCTGTTAGCCTGCGACCAGGCACGGTGGATACGGTGTCACCTTCAGATGGATGTCTGGTTTCAGAGAGAAGCCAGCTGTTAGCCTGCGACCAGGCACGGTGGATACAGTGTCACCTTCAGATGGATGTGTGGTTTCAGAGAGAAGCCAGCTGTTAGCCTGAGACCAGGCACGGTGGATACAGTGTCACCTTCAGATGGATACAGTGTCACCTTCAGATGGATGTGTGGTTTCAGAGAGAAGCCAGCTGTTAGCCTGCGACCAGGCACGGTGGATACAGTGTCACCTTCAGATGGACGTGTGGTTTCAGAGAGAAGCCAGCTGTTAGCCTGCGACCAGGCACGGTGGATACAGTGTCACCTTCAGATGGACGTGTGGTTTCAGAGAGAAGCCAGCTGTTAGCCAGCGACCAGGCACGGTGGATACAGTGTCACCTTCAGATGGACGTGTGGTTTCAGAGAGAAGCCAGCTGTTAGCCTGCGACCAGGCACGGCGGATACAGTGTCACCTTCAGATGGACGTGTGGTTTCAGAGAGAAGCCAGCTGTTAGCCTGAGACCAGGCACGGTGGATACAGTGTCACCTTCAGATGGATACAGTGTCACCTTCAGATGGATGTGTGGTTTCAGAGAGAAGCCAGCTGTTAGCCTGCGACCAGGCACGGTGGATACAGTGTCACCTTCAGATGGACGTGTGGTTTCAGAGAGAAGCCAGCTGTTAGCCTGCGACCAGGCACGGTGGATACAGTGTCACCTTCAGATGGACGTGTGGTTTCAGAGAGAAGCCAGCTGTTAGCCTGAGACCAGGCACGGTGGATACAGTGTCACCTTCAGATGGATGTGTGGTTTCAGAGAGAAGCCAGCTGTTAGCCTGAGACCAGGCACGGTGGATACAGTGTCACCTTCAGATGGATACAGTGTCACCTTCAGATGGATGTGTGGTTTCAGAGAGAAGCCAGCTGTTAGCCTGCGACCAGGCACGGTGGGTGACATCTTTTTCCTGCACAGCAATTTGAAGAAATCCTACTAAATAGGCCAAGTCTAAACTAATATATTCAATTGCCTAAATAAACAAGTATATTTCATAAATAAATGAAGTAGCTCAGGTCTTGAAAATATGGGCAACTCCCTATTTCATCCCACTCCTCTCCCTTGTAACTATTCCCCAGTTCGTTGCTGTAAATGAGAACATGTCCTCAGTCAACTTACCTGGTAAAATAACAGATAAATAAAAAAATAAAAAATACAAATCTTCGCTGGACTCTCTTTCATTCAGTTTCTTCTTCACATTAGCAAAGACGGACTCCGTGTTTCACAAACTCACATTCTATAGAGGGACTATCACTCTTTCACACTGTGGTAAAAGACCATTTGTTATTTAGAATGATTTATTTCTGTTTTTAGAGGGAAAGAAACCAAAAGCCCACTGTGCCAATTTTTTTTAAATCGTCAGTCTACATGTCAAGTGTGATTGCGCCATTGTATTTACCCAAGTTCTCTCTCAACTCCAGGACCACCCGCCTGATGCAGGACTCTAGAGCCAGAACCTCTCGGACTGAAACATTCACACCTCCATTAATTTAGGAAAAGACAGTCAATTTGTGCCACAGTTTAGACGAGCGATAGATCAGCGTTCTAACTCTTGTGATAGTGTGGTGCAATGACAGAATGACGCAGTTTACCACAATCTGCCACCATCTAGCACAAACGGTCGTGGCATAAAGATCAGAACGTTTAAAGGAAGAACCACTACATACATAACAGTTCATATATTTAGCTCAGATGTGAGTGATTTTCCTAAATAGTGTCACCAACTTCACCACACCATGTAAAAAGTGCTTTAATGTAGATTTTAGGTTTGCGGCCCCCACAAAGGACCGAAACTGGGAGACAAAGAGACAGAAGGTCTTCAGGGGCCTCAGGGGGCCAGACATCCCTCGTCCTCCCTCTCAAATCTGCCCGTTCTGGAGTAGAGATGAACTGACTAGGCCTTAATTACCTGACTTTGAAAGAAGAGTGTAGGAGTGAGCGGAGGAAGAAGGGAAAGGAGAGACCACAGAGTTGTACCAGCCATTTAGTGCTTTGGCCCCCGCAGAGCGCGCCACAAAACACACATCAAAGTCAACCCACACGCCTGTGGTGGCCCCTGGGCCGCTTTGATGAAGCTTACCGGCTGGAAGGGAGATGAACAATTGGGTCGTGTTCATTAGGCACCAAATGGAAGAAAACTGAGAGTCCAGCCAATTAGCTGAAATGCCAGTCCATTTCTGTAGCCAAGGAGGACAGCAATCATGTAATATGATAGTCAAGTGTCAGGTCAACGTCGGGAATTCAAAATCTAGCTGGATGTCTGGATTGCCATATCCCGGTGTTAATCATACGAATCCCATTCTCTCGCACGCACGCCCCACCATGGCCCCAAACATCAAACTTAACACACTTTCATACAAACCTTACCACATCCTCACCTACCACCCCACCCCACCTCCACATGCATACGTACTCACTCACTCTTACCAGCATGTCGGTGGCATGCAAGTAGTGCTTGCTGGCCATGCAGGCCTCCAGTCTCTGTGGGACCTGCTTGATACTCTCAATCTCGTCCAGCAGGTTGAGGACGTGTTTGTGCTCGATGCCTTCGATCCACAGCTTCCTCAGTTCATCCCTCTTGCAGTGGAGCAGCATCTTACAGGACAGCAGGTTCTCCTTCACCTGGGATACAATGGGCCATCACACAGGTCAGACACCAGGGTGTTCATCAGGCGAAACACTGAAAAAAATGGACTGAAACAGGGACAGTGTACTTGGACTGTTGTAAAACGTTTTGCTTCGGTGTGCGCTAATGAATCAACCCCACTCCCAGGGTCAGACAGGTGAGGCACCAGGGTTGTGTTCATTAGGCACCAAACTAAATAAAGTTGACTGAAGCAGGGAGGGACTAGTATTCAATAAGAAACACTCTGTTTCATCTCTGCTGCAAAGAGTTTTTAAACGTTTTCTGTTGTGTGCCCTAATGAATACGACCCATGGGTTCGTTCAGAGACAAGAGAGGCAAGCTTTTTTAATGTTCAGATAGAAATGTACTGCGCAGAACAGACGTGATAATTTGTCAGGTAGAATAGGGAGTTATGTCAGCTCTATTCATGACATTTCTATCTGGAACGTTCTGAATAGTTTCAGGGACACATGAACACTCTCTTTTCAGTTTCAAAGCTCAGTATCCTGCCTGAATCATTGGGCACTTAATGTGGCACAAAAGCACCATTACACACAAGTCTTAAGAAACCTTTCTAGGTTCTCTTTGTAACAGTATCACATACAGTTGAAGTCAGAAGTTTACATACAGCTTAGCCAAATACATTTAAAAACTCAGTTTTTCACAATTCCTGACATTTAATCCTAGTCAAAAATCCGTGCCTTAGGTCAGTTAAGATCACCACTTTATTTTAAGAATGTGAAATGTCAGAATAATAGTAGAGAAAATTATTTTTTCAGCTTCTATTTCTTTCATCACATTCCCAGTGGGTCAGAACTTTACATACACTCAATTAGTATTTGGTAGCATTGCCTTTAAATTGTTTAACTTGGGTCAAACGTTTTTGGAGGCCTTCCACAACAAGTTGGGTGAATTTTGGCCCATTCCTCCTGACAGAGCAGGTGTAACTAAGTCAGGTATTTTCAGTTCCGCCCACAAATTGTCTATAGGATTGAGGTCAGGGCTTTGTGATGGCCACTCTAATACCTTGACGTTGTTGTCCTTAAGCCATTGTGCCACAACTTTGGAAGTATGCTTGGGGTCATTGTCCATTTGGAAGACCCATTTGCGACCAAGCTTTAACTTCCTGACTGATGTCTTGAGATGTTGCCTCAATATATCCACATAATTTTCCAGCCTCATGATGCCATCTATTTTGTGAAGTGCACCAATCCCTCCTGCAGCAAAGCACCCCCCACAACATGATGCTGCCACCCCCGTGCTTCACGGTTGGGATGGTGTTCTACGCAGATGACACCATTCTGTATACATCTGGCCTTTCTTTGGACACTGTGTTAACTAACCTCCAAACGAGCTGCAATGCCATACAACACTCCTTCCGTGGCCTCCAACTGCTCTTAAACGCTTGTAAAAACAAAAATGCATGCTTTTCAACCGTTCGCTGCCCGCACCCGCCCGCCCGACTAGCATCACTACTGGACGATTCTGACTTAGAATATGTGGACAACTACAAATACCTAGGTGTCTGGCTAGACTGTAAACTCTCCTTCCAGACTCATATTAAGCATCTCCAATCCAAAATTAAATCTAGAATCGGCTTCCTATTTCGCAACAAAGTATCCTTCACTCATGCTGCCAAACATACCCTCGTAAAACTGACTATCCTACTGATCCTTGACTTCGGCGATGTCATTTACAAAATAGCCTCCAACACTCTACTCAGAAAACTGGATGCAGTCTATCACAGTGCCATCCGTTTTGTCACCAAAGCCCCTTATACCAGCCACCACTGCGACCTGTATGTTCTAGTCGGCTGGCCCTCGCTACATATTCGTCGCCAGACTCACTGGCTCCAGGTCATCTACAAGGCCTTATCTCAGCTCACTGGTCACAATAGCAACACCCACCCGTAGCACGCGCTCCAGCAGGTATATCTCACTGGTCGTCCCCAAAGCCAACACCTGCGTTAGCCGCCTTTCCTTACAGTTCTCTGCTGCCAATGACTGGAACGAATTACAAAAATCGCTGAAGCTGGAGACTTATATTTCCATCACTAACTTTAAACATCAGCTATCTGAGCAGCTAACCGAACGCTGCAGCTGTACATATTCCATCCGTAAATAGTCCACCCAATCTACCTACCTCATTCCCATATTGTTTTTATTTACTTTTCTGCTCTTTTGCACACCAGTATCTCTACTTGCACATCATCATCTGCTCATCTATCACCAGTGTTAATTTGCTAAACTGTAATTACTTCGCTACTATGGCCCATTTATTGCCTTACCTCCTCACGCCATTTGAACACAATGTATATAGACTTTATTTTTTTATATTGTGTTATTGACTGTACGCTTGTTAATTCCATGTGTAACTCGTTGTTTGTGTCACGCTGCTTTGCTTTATCTTGGCCAGGTCGCAGTTGTAAATGAGACCTTGTTCTCAACTAGCCTACCTGGTTAAATAAAGGTGAAATTAAAAATAAGAACTTCCGACTTCAACTGTACATCCAGAGACACAGACTGGAGAGATGGGAATGACATCACGCTGTTGTGGAACACTGGCGGGCTATCCCAGAGGCTCTAACAGTGACGCAGGTGTCAGAGCCACACACAGAAGAACTCTAAAGAAATCAGCCAAGCCCTCACACTGCCTGCTGCTAATGTCCTTGATGTACAACTCCCTGGGACCATCACTTTGCCTTCACACTGTTATTCACTGGCCATGCACATGTTCTGAATGTTTTATTGCAAATGTTTTTACTTTTTAACTCTGCATTGTGGGAAAGGGCTCGTAAGTAAGCATTTCACAGTAAAGTCTACACTTGATGTATTTGGCACATCATGTGACAAATTAAATTAGATTTGAAACATTGTGTGTGCGTTCCCTCTCACCCCTTTGATCTTGTTACGGGAGCTGGTGATTCTCTCGGTGATGCTCTGGTAGGTGCGGATGGCGGTGGTCAGCTCAGCGTAGTGTTGGACGATCTGCTCATCCAGGTCCCGGTCACACTTCTCAAACGCCTCCTCCAGGCGGCCCTTCTCCGTCTCTCTGTCCTGCTTGTCATCGCTGCTGGACAGGGTCCTACACAGACACAGGGGGCAGCAGGCCAAGGCCCATCAATTGTCTGTCAAGGTGTTACCTTGTGGTCCTTTTCGTAATCTTGTGTTGGCCTAACTTCTAGTTAACCATTTTTTCTCGTCACTAGATCTGGGTAAAATACAGGCAGCAAGTAGCCTAGTGGTTAGAGTGTTGGGCCAGTAAGCGAGAGGTCACTAGTTCAAATTCCTGAGTTGACAAGATGAAAAATATGTTGATGTGCCCTTGAGCAAAGCACTTAATCCTAATTGCTCCAGGGTCTCCGTTGATAATGACAGACCATGGCCGTGTCCCCACTCTCCGAGGATGTCTTGGGGAGTTGGGAAATACAACCCAAAAAAACATTTCCAATTCGCACATGAGTATTAATACACAATTGTACATGTGTGAAATAGGACAAATATAAGCACCCACCAAATTATTACTATTACATAGGCTATGTCAAATATTTCCAGTTAGGGGCCTAATTGGGCTGAGCTTGATTTCATTTTTCTGGTACAAAATGCAACCGATGGAGTAGTCCTAGAAGAGCAAACTCTGACCTAAATCAAGTGTGCACTTCAAATACTTCAAACACATTTGACCCAGGCACCTCTAGTAAATATAAGCATCCGTTTTACAATATGTTGCGATCTTCCAGAAGTCAGTCATTACCCTACTGCAGGCTATTCAACTATATTCTTACAGGGGCCAGATGTAAAAATAAAAATAAACTGTTAATTACAGGGGTACCGGACATTTTCCACATGCGATTATTCTTCAGAAGAACTGTATAAAAAAGCAATGCACACACACGAATAAATCACTTCTCTTCAAATTAAATGTTGCTAAAAGTAATTAGAAAAGAAGTGGATGGTGCTCAACCAATGTGAATCAAGGTGCAACCCAAAAAACATATAATTATTGAAAAGGAAAAAAGGCACAACACTCGCTCACCTAATAAAAGGTTCTTAGAAGTAACTCGGGTATTTTAGAATCTGAAAACTAAGCAACACAAAGATATGTCAAATCAAGTAATGCCAAATTCCAGTCTGTAGGAAGTATGCTGTGAATACATTTCCCTCAGTAATTAGTTGTTTTTTTTGTCACACTGCCTTGTTCTTAGTAGTTTTTTTTATACAAATCCTCTGTGCTTACAAAACGCCCATTGGCGATTTTAGCATGTAAATCTTGGTTGGGCAAACAAAAAACAAAAATGTTAGATGCATGCCATCAAAGCCACATTACAACACAACACTGCATTAATTGCACCATAACTGTGACAAACTGTTAGGGCCTACATAAAGCTGTCCCAACAGCAGAGCTTTCTTTTCAGCACCATGGAGTGAATCCTTACCACTGATACAGCTGGCTATCAGCGGAGCCTTGTCTGGCAGCGAAAAAATTCATTCAGCCTCATTTACTGCCTTTAAAAAAATGTTGCTGATATGGCTGACTTGCTTAAACAAATGTGGTTTCTAATGTCAATTGAGATGTACAAACTACGGCATAAGGGGATGACAAGCGGATAAGAGGCAATCCGTAATTTCGATTAAGACATTAATGAGAGAGCTAGGACGGATGTAGTCAATATAACAATTTGTTTAGCACTTTGAAATTGAAATGTACAGTGACAGAATCCAGAACATGGGCCTTTCTTACAGTGTTCTCCCTGTACACCAAGACAAACCCGTAGGATAAATAAACAGGGCATATTAGCAGACAATGAAAGCTCTCTTACAATATTCAATGATTACATGTAACGAGTCATTGTGAGCATCAGAAAGGGAAAGGTGTATGTGTTCCTGAGAGTCGTAGCGTACGTGTTCCTGGGAGTAGTAGCGTACGCGTTCCTGAGATAAGTAGCGTACGCGTTCCTGAGAGTCGTAGCGTACGCGTTCCTGAGAGTCGTAGCGTACGCGTTCCTGAGAGTCGTAGCGTACGCGTTCCTGAGAGTCGTAGCGTACGTGTTCCTGAGAGTCGTAGCGTACGTGTTCCTGAGAGTCGTAGCGTACGTGTTCCTGAGAGTCGTAGCGTACGCGTTCCTGAGAGTCGTAGCGTACGCGTTCCTGAGAGTCGTAGCGTATGGGTTCCTGAGAGTCGTAGCGTACGCGTTCCTGAGAGTCGTAGCGTACGTGTTCCTGAGAGTCGTAGCGTACGTGTTCCTGAGAGTAGTAGCGTACGTGTTCCTGAGAGTAGTAGCGTACGTGTTCCTGAGAGTCGTAGCGTACGTGTTCCTGAGAGTCGTAGCGTACGTGTTCCTGAGAGTCGTAGCGTACGTGTTCCTGAGAGTCGTAGCGTACGTGTTCCTGAGAGTCGTAGCGTACGTGTTCCTGAGAGTAGTAGCGTACGTGTTCCTGAGAGTCGTAGCGTACGTGTTCCTGAGAGTCGTAGCGTACGCGTTCCTGAGAGTCGTAGCGTACGTGTTCCTGAGAGTCGTAGCGTACGTGTTCCTGAGAGTAGTAGCGTACGTGTTCCTGAGAGTCGTAGCGTACGTGTTCCTGAGAGTCGTAGCGTACGTGTTCCTGAGAGTCGTAGCGTACGCGTTCCTGAGAGTCGTAGCGTACGCGTTCCTGAGAGTCGTAGCGTACGTGTTCCTGAGAGTAGTAGCGTACGTGTTCCTGAGAGTAGTAGCGTACGTGTTCCTGAGAGTCGTAGCGTACGTGTTCCTGAGAGTCGTAGCGTACGTGTTCCTGAGAGTCGTAGCGTACGTGTTCCTGAGAGTAGTAGCGTACGCGTTCCTGAGAGTAGTAGCGTACGTGTTCCTGAGAGTAGTAGCGTACGTGTTCCTGAGAGTCGTAGCGTACGTGTTCCTGAGTCGTAGCGTACGTGTTCCTGAGTCGTAGCGTACGTGTTCCTGAGAGTCGTAGCTTTCAGCAATGGGTTCATAATATTTTGTAGCTTAAACCACTCAAACGCTGGAGTCAAATTCATATGAAGAAACAAATGTAATAAAATCAACATGCCAAACAGGCTCTAGAAACCACACTAGACAACCACAATAGTGTTGGTCATTTTGGCTCTGAATGTTGGATTTTGGCAGAGATTTTGTTGCAGATATTTGATTAATGTTTAGGAATTGATGAAAGGTCCAGTCTTAAATAATAAACGGGCTGGATCTGGCTGACAGGCGACCAGTTGAATAGCCCTGTCCTACAGTAAAGAATAATCAAACAAAATTGGCGTAACATAAAAGTGCCAGGTTTTATATCCTGAAAACCATGCCAGTCTTGTATGTCATAGACCCAGGGGATGGGACAATGTTGAGTAACAGACTTGACAACACTTTGTTTTAGCCCTGTATTTCATCAAACTCCAAACCACACATAAAATAAGGGGAGAGGTAAAAATCTCCCTCAAGAGCTCATTAAAGCCTCCTCGCTCTTCACACACAGCTGAAAGCCGGAAGGGGGAGAAGATTCTCAACGGCCTCCCCCTAGAGTGGCTTGAGATGCCTACTTGACACAAGTCAGAGCTGAAACACAAAGCAAGTTCTCGTCCATTCTCTGTTAATGTACTATAACTAGTTATTTACCATGCCGTCATGTCCAACCTAACTAGTTAACATACTTCATATAACCTCATCTAAACTTAGCGATCCTGACTTCTTAGCTCTGACATGCACCATCACCCTTGACTAATTCAAACACTAGATTTACACTAGCCGTGGAATTGCGTGGAAACACACAGTAAACGGCATGTCATGACATAAACAACACTGTTCAAGCCAAGACCAACCCATGATGATCATGGCACCCTGTCAGCGAAGGGCAGCAAAGCAGGCTATAAATGGGTGCTGATGCTGAATAACAAGTACGCATTGCATATTTGGTCTTAGCTAGCTAATACGTTATCTTGTCTCTGTTCATAACTCAGTGTCTGAACCAAGTCGCGAGCTTGTTGTATGAGCAGGGGAGGTCAGCTGTCAAAAGCGTGACAGTTAGCTAGCTAAGAGTCAGCTAACGTTAGCTAGCAAGTGGCTTATTCCTCACGCCTTCCTTGTGACTATTGAAGAAGAGTGTTATTTGACTCACAATGATGATAAACACTGCTAAATTATGCGAACAGGTCGCGATGACAAACATTAGCTAGCGTAGCTGACTAACATTTCCTCAAAACTCACTTGACATAAAACTAGCTAGCTAACAGATAGGAAGCTAACAACAGGATGTTTCTCCTTGTCCACGGCCTGAAATGACAGGCCTAGTTAATGAAAACAGTAGTGCCCACTGGTGTCTTATGTCGACAGGATAATTCAACCGTCAATTTGAGTGAGCTTACCTTATAACGGAGATAAGTAAGCCTGAAGGATCTTTGCTTTTGCTAACAGCACTCCGGTATCTTCCTGTATCAGCTGCCATTTTTCCAGCTACTGCACCCAAACAGAATGCCAACCTACCAATGAGAGACGAGGAAAATTGTTCCAACTTTGGTAGTGTGGCTGAGAAAGCTGGGAGTTGTAGTCCAAAATCTGTCTAGATTTGTTGATGTTGTTCTTTGTAGTTTTTTTTATACAAATCCCCTGTCCTTACAAAACGCCCATTGGCGATTTTAGCATGTAAATCTTGGTGGGGCAAACAAAAAACAAAAATGTTCGATGCATGCCATCGAAGCCACATTACAACACAACACTGCATTAATTGCACTATAACTGTGACAAACTGTTAGGGCCTACATAAAGCTGTCCCAACGGCAGAGCGTTCTTTTCAGCACCATGGAGTGAATCCTGACCACTGATACAGCTGGCTATCAGCGGAGCCTTGTCTGGCAGCGAAAAAATGAATTCAGCCTCATTTACTGCCTTTAAAAAAACGTTGCTGATATGGCTGACTTGCTTAAACAAATGTGGTTTCTAATGACAATTGAGATGTACAAACTATGGCATAAGGGGATGACAAGCGGATAAGAGACAATCCGTCATTTTGATTAAGACATTAATGAGAGAGCTAGGATGGATGTAGTCAATATAACAATTTGTTTAGCACTTTTGAAATTGAAATGTACAGTGACAGAATCCAGAACATGGGCCTTTCTTACAGTGTTCTCCCTGTACACCAAGACAAAACCGTGGGATAAATAAACAGGGCATATTAGCAGACAATGAAGGCTCTTACAATATTCAGTGATTATTTTTCTCTAAAACAGGCTATAGGCTGCATGTGCACCAGCAAGTCAGAACAGTAGGCTCAGTTATGAGGGGCAAAGGGACCAAATTATTAGGGTGAGGCAAATGAGCTTACTTTCTTAGCTACAGTATACATATCTCCCTGGCATATTACATCATTTATGCAGCAACATACAATACATTTTTGGACTCACCTTGTTCCGCTGTACTCACTTGAACAGGAAGGTGGTGCGGTGGTCTTTCTTGTCAAAGCTTGTCATCAAGCTTTGTCATCAAAGTATGGCATTCTCTGGATTTTTTGGTGCTTTCAAGACAACTGGGAACAAGGTCGAATCATGACGTGAGTGATCTTCAGGTTGGAGATCTAGAAAGAGGCCGAGTTCCCGACATGGAATTCTGAGTTTGATGATTGTTCAAATCGTATTTTCCCAGTCGGAGATCGTTTTCTTCCCAGTTCCCAGTTGTCTTGATATCACTGAAGTCTGAGATTTCCCAGTTCCGAGTTACCAGTTGTTTTGAACGTGGCAGAAGACATGCTGGATTGACAGCATGGCCAATGTAGTCAACCTTTTCTGGCCCATGGTGTTGAATGTTAATCCTTTTAAGCTTGGAAAAGCTTGGAAAAGAGACCCTTAAACCCAGACTTGGACCACATACCCACTCCACTCAATAGCAGGTTAGTTATGGCTTCGCAACACTTGCAGTTAGTCACTGATTCCTTCCAAATCACTCATTGTCGAATTATTGATTTCCAACTTGTTGTGTAATGTTTATGTCCAATGGCCGAGGATCACCGATACATTTTATCTGTCATTTCTCTTCATATGACAAGGATTAAAAAGGATTTGCCAGTTCATTGTCAACGTGATTCATGATGACTGCTTGTCTAGCTTTCTAGCTAAGATTTTGAAAGTTATGATGTTGACATGATCAGTCCAATCAAAGCTACGGTAGATATAATGTGATTTGACTTAATTTTATCTGTGGCCAATGACCTTGAGGCTTCTTGGATGGACACTTCTAATGTAACTCTATGGCAGCACCCAAGGGGCATTTATCATACTACTGATCTATTGCAAATGTCTTTCATTGGTGTGCTTGTTTCTGCAAGAACACTTCTGATATCCCACAAGAACTCTTATGTTGTATTGCATGCTTCTTATTGTGCTTGCTTCAGCAAGAACACTACTGATATCTTGCAAAATGTATTGAAGAAAATCTAAACGCAATTACAGTAAAAGTACTGATGCACACCCTTTGATTTACAGTCTAGCCCTCACGGTAGGCTACAGTGGAAAAGAGAGCCAGGGGGAACGAAAAAGGAAAAGAGAGATAGTGTGCGCATGCATGCATGAGCATGTGAGAGAGAGAGTGTGTGAGTGTGTGTTAATGGCATTCTGTTTTTAGGACATATAGCTCCACGTTTTCCGGAACTGCTCCTCTGTATCTCTGACAATCTCGAAACAAACCGAATGGGAGAAGGCATTGATTTTGGTGGGGAAGGGGTCGATCCAACAGGCCCAGTGCTGATTGATGTGCGTGTGGACAGCAGAGATAACATTGTGGGAGATCTTTGCGTTCCCTCCAAAATAGAAACAATCACTGTGTCATGCAGGGACACTTTCTCTTTGATGGGCGCGTGCTTCTAACTTCCTTGGGCCAAGTTCAATTTCAAGTTCTTATCACCCTCCCCTCCCTGCAGCCAATGTCCCATTTTACGTGTCTCGGGCTAATCTACTGCTCTCTCTCCAATGACATGGCACCAAGGTCATTTGTCAGCAGATTCTGTAGATGTACACTAAATGATTGCTGTGTGACTGACATCTGTAGGTGTAAAGGACAACAGCAGTCAGCCTGGCTCCTGTCATTTCTGTATATTAACGTCTCACTGCTGTTAAAACTGGAGCATTTTTGGACAGTTCACACCAGGGTTTAAGAATGATAATTTTGTGTGATATTGCATTTAATATTTTAAACCAGTTTTTAGGTCTGAGACCATTATTTCAGATTAAGGAGGAAGCACAGTAGCTGCAACTTCTATTTAAACTCACTAATACAGTACAGGTGAAACAGGAGAAAGGCGTGATTTTTGTTGTTGTTGTAATATCTAAATTCAATGTTTTCCCACACCATCTACAAATCTCACATCTGGAGACAATATGTGAGATGTGATACAGGTGTAGGATCACCCTGTTGCAGGATAACTTGTACTGTATTTAAAAGGCTTCTGAAGTTTCTAATTTCCACTTTGAAATTTCTGTCTTGATTTTCCCTAATGGAAAATGTCAGTTAATTATAATCTGGTTAGGCGAGGTGCTGGCTAGCGGAGTATAGTCTATACACTGATGAAGACAGCTTGGCTGTCAAAACGTTAGTATTAAATTATTGCATCTGAACTCCAAGAGTGTGTGGTCTCCTTTTGTTTTTCATTAATTATAATCCACATAATAATTCACATTTCCTGTTCCTGCAGGATTATTTTCCTGCTGTAGCAAACTGGCTCAAATGAAGATCCTACATCTGTATCTGTTTGTATAGAGGAGTAAAATGTTGTTTCCAAGGTAACGACATATGTGTGTGTATTACATAGCCTACTGTAGAATAGACAATGTGACTTTTTTTCTTTCTGTCACATCATTTCAATGTAAACCTGGTAATGTAATTTTTTTAAATTAGGTTTAATCCTCCACACACACAGCAATTGGCCAGTGATACCTACAGTAGTGTAGATTTTTCAGTGTACCATTTCTAGTGTTGATTCAGGAGTTAAATTAGCTCTGTAAGTGTTCAATTAACACTCATTGGTGTAAATAAAGAACACTATTATTGGTGTTAATAACCGCTAGCACGTTCAACAGGATGCAAAATTTTAGAACTTTTAGATAGAAATATGCTATGTAGAACAAACATGCCTCTCTTGACATGAAGGATAGGGAATCACGTCAGCTCTATTCAAGGCATTTCTATCTGCAACGTTCAACAATGTTTGGAAACTGAACGTGGACTTGAGTTGAACCAAAACCACGCCCATCAATGTAATATTTCCCAGCATACTCTATTGCAGGTTGATTTTTATAATTGTTTGTTTCAATATTTATGTTTTTGCATGTACATTGATTGACATGTGTTTTTCTAAACTAATCCAATCTGTTACTTGGACTTATTGCATCAGTTTTTGAAATGGTTGTTCCAGTTTCAATGCTTTAGGTAGTCTTATATTTTAGTCTTCCAAACCCTGGCAGTCAATCTAAATGCAAGTTGCGGGTGAATAAAAATGGTTGGATATCGCAAACTCTGGCAGGATTCCAATAGGAATTACACATCACTTTGCAAGCCAGCAAAATGTGACTGAGCCAACTCCCCGTGCTTACCTTGGAGAGAGAGGGACCGGGCAGGCACCATGTTATGCCGTGAGGCGCACGGTGTCCCCGGTGAGCAGGCATAGCCCGATGCGGTACATAGCAGCGCCTCGTATCGACCGGGCTAGAGTGGGCATCGAGCGAGGTGCCATGAAGCCGGCTCAACGCATCTGGTCTCCAGTGCGTCTCCTCGAGCCGGGGTACATGGCACCAGCCCTACGTATGGTGTCCCCGGTTCGCCAACACAGCCCAGTGCGGCCTATTCCATCTCGCCGCACTGGCTTGGCTACGGGGAGCATTCAGCCAGGTAGGGTTGGACAGGTTCGGTGCTCAAGACCTGCAGTGCGCCTCCATGGTCCGGTCTGTCCGGTACCACCTCCCCGCACCAGCCCTCCGGTGGCAGCCCCCCGCACCAGGCTGTCTCTCCGTCTTCTCCCTACAGGTGCTTCCACCTGTCCAATGCTGCCA
Organism: Salvelinus fontinalis; assembly: GCF_029448725.1. Taxonomy (NCBI): domain Eukaryota; kingdom Metazoa; phylum Chordata; class Actinopteri; order Salmoniformes; family Salmonidae; genus Salvelinus; species Salvelinus fontinalis. The sequence continues at coordinate 163,299 of NW_026600466.1, forward strand.
GTGCCTTCCTTCTCTCCAGCGCTGTCAGAGTCTCCCGTCTGCCCTGAGCTGCCAGAATCTCCCGTCTGTCCTGAGCCGCCAGAATCTCCCGTCTGTCCTGAGCCGCCAGAGCTGCCCGTCTGTCCAGCGCCGCCTGAGCTGCCCGTCTGTCCAGCGCCGCCTGAGCTGCCCGTCTGTCCAGCGCCGCCTGAGCTGCCCGTCTGTCCAGCGCCGCCTGAGCTGCCCGTCTGTCCAGCGCCGCCTGAGCTGCCCGTCTGTCCAGCGCTGCCTGGGCTGCCCGTCTGTCCTGAGCCGCCAGAGCTGCCCGTCTGTCCAGCGCCGCCTGGGCTGCCCGTCTGTCCTGAGCCGCCAGAGCTGTCTGTCAATCAGGAGCCGCCAGAGCCGTCCGCCAGTCAGGAGCCGCCAGAGCCGCCCGCCAGTCAGGAGCTGCCAGCTGCCCTTCGGTCCGGAGCTGCCCTTCGGTCAAGAGCTGCCCTTCGGTCCGGAGCTGCCCCTCGGTCCTGAGTTGCCCCTCGGTCCGGGGCTGCCCCTCGGTCCGGGGCTGCCCCTCAGTCTGGAGCTGCCCCTCAGTCCAGAGGTGTCCCTCAGTCCTGTGAGCCCATTTATTGGGGTTCCCAGGCCAAGGTCGGCGGCGAGGATCGCCGCTCGTAAGAGGCCACGGGGGCAGTTAAGGAGGCAGACAAAAACTGTGGTGAAGTGGAGTCCACGTCCCGCGCCAGAGCCGCCACCGCGGACAGACGCCCACCCAGACCCTCCCCTATAGGTTCAGGTTTTTCGGCCGGAGTCCGCACCTTTGGGGGAGGGTACTGTCACGTTCTGACCTTTATTTCCTTTGTTTTGTTTTTATTTAGTATGGTCAGGGCGTGAGTTGGGGTGGGCAGTCTATGTGTGTTTTCTATGTTGGGGTTTTGAGTTCGGCCTGGTATGGTTCTCAATCAGAGGCAGCTGTCAATCGTTGTCCCTGATTGAGAATCATACTTAGGTAGCCTGGGTTTCACTTTTGGTTGGTGGGTGTTTGTTTTCCGTGTTAGTGTTTGTCGCCACACGGTACTGTTTTGGTTTCGTTCGTTTCACGTTTATTGTTTTTGTATTTTGTAGTGTTCAGTTTATGTCTTTAAATAAACATTATGGACACTTACCACGCTGCATATTGGTCCTCCGATCCTTCTCGCTTCTCCTTGTCAGAAGAGGAGGACGACAGCCGTTACACTTGCAGGCCTGATGTGGCCTGTAAAACCATGAGTTTCAGGCCACTGTATTCGGGTAAAACTAGGCCCTCAAAATAAAGCATATTGTATTGTCTTTAACAATTTTATTTCAATGATAACATATTCGCTTAGGATCTCACTTGGTAAATGCCATAGGACTGAAAATGAATGAATGCCACAACCATGTCTCTGTCACTTACAAATTCCGTCTTGGGTGGTAACTCTACAATTCACTCGAAAGGCAAGGCACACTGGGAAATATGCAAATACGGCTTTACACTAAGAAGAGTGTTAATTTAACACTGGAGAATTTGCTGTGCACCAACCCCCCAACTGTACAACATTCCAGAAGAAAACCCCCACTTTCACCACAAGGACTGTAAGTAACCCAACCATGTATATCATAGCATCAGCAATACAGATAACTATACTGTTCAGCCTCTTTATAATGACGTTCTCACAAGGCTACCTATCGGATCATGGTTGCAGTCAGTTGTTCAATCCAATATGTATACAATATGTCTCTTGGATGTCTAACCATGTGCTCCCGAGGGCATTGCTGCCCAGGGTAAATGTTTATTATGTAATATGTTCACACAAAGCCACTGTCTGGAGATAAGATAATATCAACAGGGGAAATGTTTCTCTCACTGTTGGCTTCATTTAAAACATTTAAAAACCTATTATCCAGAGAAATAGAAACACATGGGGATTGTCTGTGTGTGTATGTGTGTGTTTAGTTTTACTATCTTTGTGGGGACCAGAACTCCTCACAAGGATAGTAAAAACAAGGGAAATTCAGACAAGTGGGGATATTTTGCTGGTCCCCACAAGGAAAAATACTATTTTAGGGGGTAGGCTTCCAATTAGGGTTAGGGTTAGAATTAGAGTTAGGCGTTAGGTTTAGTTTAAAAAATATATATATTTTACCTTTATTTAACTAGGCAAGTCAAGTTAAGAACAAATTCTTATTTTCAATGACGGCCTAGGAACACTGGGTTAAACTGCCTTGTTCAGGGGCAGAACGACAGATTTGTACCTTGTCAGCTCGGGGATTCGATCTTGCAATCTTTCGGTTACTCGTCCAACACTCTAACCACTAGGCTACCTGCCCGCGGCAGTTAGGGGTTAGGGGTTAGGTTTAGAGTTAGGGGTGATGGGTTTGGTTTAGAATCAGAGTTAGGGGTTAGGTTTAGGGTTAGGTGTGAAGGGTTAGGGTTAGGGGTTAGGGAAAATAGGATTTTGAATGGGAATCAATTGTTTGGTCCCCACAGGGACAGTAAAACAAATGTGTGTGTGTGTGTGTCTGCCTCTAGATCACACAGCTGTGAAAGGTTGTGCTTTGCTGCTGTCTGCTTAACAAAAGTAAAAAACGATTTAGTAAACAAAAAGGTCTGCGAAAATGTTATCCCCTATTTTTTCATTATCCCTGGTTTAATACCCGACAAAACCATATGCTCCAAATATTGTAAAAACATTACTACGAACCCACATATGCACCGATTGCCTTGCTGCGCTCTCATTGAAAGTTATATGCGTAGGCCTAGTAGTCCATATGGAATTCACCTCTGTGTTTTGCTATAAAGCTGAGGGATGGGGTTTGGGGCTGGTGAAATGTTACCACTGTCAAATTCAAAGTTGGACCTAGATTATAGGGGCAATGACTGATTGTCCATGCATCATTGACAGATTTCAACATATTTTGAATTTGTACATTGTTTGTTTACAAAGATTCAAATGACCACAAAAACATAGACAATTTAATAAAATAACCTTAGCTTGGGTTTGAGGGAGTTTTAGCTGATAAAGCTATTTATGCGTTTATTTTTCCCAAAATCATTAGGCCAATTGAAATGACCATTGAACAGCAGTGAATATGACAGATAGTCCAAACTCCTCTGTCTTTTGACCATTGAACAGCAGTGAATATGACAGATAGTCCAAACTCCTCTGTCTTTTGACCATTGAACAGCAGTGAATATGACAGATAGTCCAAACTCCTCTGTCTTTTGACCATTGAACAGCAGTGAATATGACAGATAGTCCAAACTCCTCTGTCTTTTGACCATTGAACAGCAGTGAATATGACAGATAGTCCAAACTCCTCTGTCTTTTGACCATTGAACAGCAGTGAATATGACAGATAGTCCAAACTCCTCTGTCTTTTGACCATTGAACAGCAGTGAATATGACAGATAGTCCAAACTCCTCTGTCTTTTGAAGGTATAATCCAAACAGATTAACAATTGTATGGTTTTAAAGACCTAATATATATTTATATATAGCTAACTATAACGTGTTGTATTTATTTTGAGTGGGTAACATCATGTCTTCTTCTCCCCACCAATTATCTATGTATTTGTTGGTTAATGTGTATGCACACACAATTGAAAGTGCACTGTATTTACCTTTTGGCTCTTAAAATATTCCCCAACCAATGGACATCTCTGTTGCAGAAGACGTATTCGCACCTCCAATAAACGCAGCCTTTATTGGACAGCTGGCATGCTACGGAAGTGTGTCCGTGTGTGCGGCCCTATAGATCCCTGTCCCCGGTGTACGACTTGAACATTTTAGCTAAAAACAGGTGGATGACAACAATTTCCATTGCGTGCAGTTAGGTATCACTTTCGCTGATTGTAGTCAGAGATGGGAGCGAACAATAGCACGCGCCGCGTCTCCTTTGAGTCGGATGAAAATGACAACATCACAGTTGTGAAGGGCATAAGGGTGAGTGCTGAAAGGATAACAACAATGAATTACTGCATAACCAAATGCTGCTCGGAAGTATTGAAGCGCGTTAAAAACGATAGGAACGACTGACTGCATTATTGTATCCTTATTAGCAAACAAATAGGCACTGTTATGCCAGAGTAACGTTTGTTATGGTAGCTAGGCTAGCTAACTTGCTGTCAGTTTGACACTGGGGTTTATGCAATGGCCTCGCGTTGTCTAAATTATGAATGACTGGATACAGCTAGGCCAAGTTCTTAGTAATGACGACATTTTAGTTTATAATAGATACTACTTTTATTTTATGACCTTGTTATTAACATTAGTTTAGTCCATGTTGCACCATTAAATCCATGTCATGCAAAACACGTGTCGTGTACTTTCTGTCTGACGTGTAAGCTGATAAGTGTTTAACTGTTGCAATGGACCCTGCGTGCCTATTGAAGTTAAATATAGGTTGAGAGGCTTTAGTTTCAAGTTAAGACTAGTTGGCACGAAAATGCCTAATGTGAAGCACCTTGTTGCTAGAAGACTCAAGACAATGTTTATTGTTTACATGGAATAACCTGCTGGTGTGTGGGGGTGTTTTCCTTCTGCATTCTTGCCACGCGTGCTTGTACACAAAAATAAACAAAATATACCTTACGGTTGTAGATTGTACACCCACATATCACAACCAGTGTTATACAATGGCATCATTCTGCCTTCGTTCTAAAGTTTTCAGCCAACCACAATCAAGACTCTGTGTTTTAACATTTAGAAATGTCAATAATCATTGCTTGTCATACGGCTTTTGAAACACATGGCCCTTTTATCAGCAAGGAAGTGTCCTTTAAATGTAAAATATACACTTACTGTAGCAGGTTTGCACAGATCCATACAGCTATGGGTGCCGCCATTCGACTAAACTACACTACACTTCCAGAGTTGCTAGATAGCTAATTAACACAGGTCGTCGGTTACCTCTAGTCTTCCGTAAACAAGTGCTGTAACATGGAGATATGGCCATGTGGGAACACTAACCCTATCAAGGTGTGTATCTATTTAACCTTTTTTTGTTTTTTGAAATGATTTCTCGCTGATATGAAAGACAAGGTCTTTATTCTTCCAAAACCATACCGCAAGCAACGCCTGTTAATGTTCACACCGATGCCTTCGTCCAATCACTCATGTGTTATGTAATGGAACGGGGTCATGATCAAGGCTAGCCTAGGCCTAACTAATTGGGGGGGTGGACACATTTTAGCAGCGGTGTGTGCCACTGTTAAATGCAATTTGGGATAACACTGCTCAGGCTGTTGTAATAGAGCTAGTGCACCTAGAGTTGTACTCTTGTGTGATTAAGTTGGCTTGGCAAGTAAATTGTGAGAACTCGCCTTTTAGACTTTGGTGTGTGGTGCAGTTGAAGTGTTTAGTGTTGCTCAGATCTGGTATCCTTGTTAGTTGTGCTTTTTTCTCTCCTGTTGGTTTTCTCTTACATATTGCTCTTCTCTCTTCTGCAGCTCTCTGAGAATGTCATCAACAGAATGAGGGAGCCCATAGCTCCCCTTCTTCCCCCCTCCCTTCCACAGGTCCCACCCCCTGTTGCTGCTCCCTCCCCTCTCCTCATTCCAGTGCCTCCCCTCAGACCCCCCTTCGATCCCATCACCTCGCTTCCACCCATAGAACCCATCGCACTACCACCTCAACCTCCTGCACCTGTCACTGAAGTAGTGGCCCCTCCTCCACTTCCACCCCCCACGGAACAGGTAACAGCTCCGACCATCATTGACATGGTGATCCCGCCTCCTACCCTAGCTGCTTTAAAGCCTGTGGCGTCCCCTCAACCACCTGCATCTGTTGAGCAGGTAACCCTCCCACCGCAGGTTGAACCCCTGGCTCCCCTCCCTGTTCCTGCTCCTGTTGCTGTGGAACTCAATACCATCCCTGCACCTCCTCTTGTAATCGAACCCGTTGCTGATCCTCCTGTAATCAAACCTGTAGCTTCTCCTATAATCAAACCTGTTGCTTCTCCTCCTGTAATCGAACCTTTTGCTTCTCCTCCCGTAATCAAACCTTTTGCTTCTCCTCCTGTAATCGAACCTTTTGCTTCTCCTCCTGTAGTCGAACCTGTTGCTTGTTCTCCTGTAATCGAACCCATTGCTGATCCTTCTGTAATCAAACCTGCTGCTCCTGCTCCTCCCGTAAGTGAGCTTATTGCACCTCCTCCCCCTTCCGTAATTGAGCTTATTGCACCTCCTCCCCCTCCCGTAATTGAGCCCATTGCTCCACCTCCCCTTTCCTCTTCATTGGCATCCATTTCTTCCTCCCCTGCTGTTGAGTCTGCTGCTCTTCCAATGGAAGCTTTCTCCCTGCAGCCTGCAGTCAAACCCATCGCTCCGCCTCCTCCCCCAGCTGAATTCATTGCTCCTCCCCCTTGTGAACCTATTGCCCCTCCTCCTCAGCCCCCAGTGGAAGCTTTTGCTCCTCCTCCTGCCCCAGAACCAGTGGAAGTTGTTGGCCCCCCTCTTCCTCCTCCCACCCTAGAGCCAGAACCAGTGGCTGCAGCAGCACATGCAGGTGAGTTCTACTATAGCGTACAGACATAAGGGTCTCCTTAATGTGTTTACAAACATTGCCGCACAAGGGCGACGCGCGCAAGTTGGTGGCAGAACAAGTTGTTATAGAACGGCTGCAAAATAACTCTTTACATATTGCTTGAGTGCATTTCACACTACTTTTGGATTATAATTGGATTTTAAGGCTTGTATGAATGTCCTGCTTACTATGTTTGTCATCATCGCAAATCAACTGCATTATACTTAAAAAACACTTCAACTTCAACCAGTAAAATGGCTATTTGGCTAGCTTTTGCTACATCCTATATCAATAAGTGTTAACATTCTAGCTAACAACTGCTGCATCCAAAATAATTATTTTGTAAAGATCACAACCAAATATAATCTTAGTGACAGTTCAAGCAATAATCAAAACATCTTTTCAATTTTTTTTGGTTTAGAAGTAATTAAAATGTAAATCTAGGCTATGTTGAATGTGCGCAGATGTCGATGGCTTTCTTACTGCTGCCAAGAGTTGCGCGTATCTTTGCGTGACGTCAGTGTGTCGTGTACTGAAAAAGGGTCTATAGTGTACAGCCATAAGGGTCTCGGTGGCACCATGCTTACATGACATGCATGCATTCATTCACACCACTCAAACTGTCAATGAGACTGTCAGTTAATTTACTGGTTCAGTTGGATTACTGCACTGTGTGCTGGTATTTGACCACCTCGTAACTAATTCAGAGGTGGTCAATCGTACTGCTGCCTCCTCTTCCTCTGAAATGAGCTAAAGCAATTTGGCTTAAATTGACATGTTCACACAGCAGGTCACAGTCATGACCCCAGGCATCACACTGTTCAGTGGGTTAGAAGTCCAGCTTTTGGGATCTGTACTCAGTGATCATTTGGGAATCTTGACCTTACTTTTAAGTCAGCCCACGCATACAGCACAAATGTTCTCTCCCCTCTGATTGTAATTAGTCTTCGTTCTCAGGATTCCTCTCACAGTGGCCTCTGGTATTATGATTCATTGGCATCGCCAAAGCGCTAATGAAACGAATAATTCTTACTTGTAATAAAGTTAATGAATTGATGCCGCACTTAAGCCCATTTCCTATATTTTAGCCCACTAGGCAGCTGAAACCATTGCCCCTTTTTCCTCCTCTGTTTTGTGGAAATCGTTGAATCTTTTTTTACTGTTTTCCACTGTTAAATGTGATGCATTCTTTCCCTCCACTAGCCCATTTGCTTAGGGCTGCTTTGCATCTTGCGTGTTAAGGGTCACCTTACTCTGGTATCGGAGTGTATCAGGTCTTCGCCATAGGGAAAGGACTGTTGAAGGTAAGGCAGGAAACGATAGGGACGTGGGCGGTTCCATTACAGATGATGACAACGGTGGGCGAAGAGGTTTCCCCATCCTTGACGGCACACAATGGGTGTGATAATTAAAAAGTGGCCATCTTAAAGGCACGCTGCACTGCCTCTGGTGATTAAAACGACACCTCCTCAGTTTCACACAACAATCCAGCCGGGCATCATTATGAAAAGGCTGTGGGTGTGCGTTCGCTGCTTAAGTGTTCATCTGGAATAGAAATCTCCCTAGAAAAACTCCCAAGCCACTTATCAACTGTCAGTCATGCTGTACTGTAAGTTAACGCTATCAGGTCTTTCTTAATATGCTGTTTGGGCTGTCTACTTGAAGACATTGTTAATACAATTGGTCTTGTAACGGCATGCTATTCACACGTTCTTAACAAAAACACTTTTGTATAAATCTGTTTTCATTAGCGCCTGGCTATTCACGCAATCGCTCTCCGTTTTCTGTCTGTCAAAAATTTCTCCCTCTTGTCCACGTTAATTGCTTTGCAGATTAAAAGATAAACACGGCAATGTCTCACTACATTTTTTATCAGGGATTTGTATGAACTGTTTTTTGGGGGATTGTGTATTATTGAAAAAAAAGTGTCAGCTAGTTCCACTTAAAAAGCTACTTTTTAAGAATTTTCTTTAGTGTCTTTGCAAAAGGTAATACTCGTATTTTTTCAATTTAAATTTTTGCTCCTTTTCGTTCAGTAAAGGACCCTTGTTTATAGTACTAATAGATGAGAGATCTATTATGCCTTGCGTGTCATTTTCCACCTATTCATCATCATATTAAGATCACTTTATTGGTTAATTGCACAGAAGGTCCAAGGTCTGACTTCTGCTTTTTAAGACACACATATGCATACATACCAATACAGGTTTTGGAGAGGTGCGGTAGGATTCCACCCTGGACACGCAGGGAGCTCTTGTTATGGGGGGTTGTTATGGGGGGTCCTGCACAATGGCAGGAAATTGCATGTAGAATTTGATACCATCAACCCTCTGGTTGCCAGCTCAGTTCCCGACAGATTTTTCCAGTTGGACCCGGGATTCTAACTTTCAAACTTTTGGTTGCTGGCTCGCCACCCTAACCACTAGACTACCTGCCGCCCCAGTACAGTATGTATACAGTATGTCCAGACTTGACAGTTGAGATGAGGCAAAGGTCACCAGGGAGCTCTAGCGAAGCTAGCCTAATTGCAGCTAGTGTTTTTGGCAGTGTAGTTTTGTTTTTAACCGTTGATTGAGCTCCACATCTTTCGATACGGGTCATGGTTGGACCACGTGTCTTTTTGTGTTCGTTCCTGCCCACGTCACCAGACAGTAATAATACTCACATCTGACTAATGAGCTTTGAGTTGGAGGATAAAGATTTTTCTCTCTCCTCTTCCTTCCCTCAGTATGTGTGGTAGAAAGTACTATATCTTTTTTACGTCAGCGGTTCGTCAGGTGCATGGTGGTTTGGTTACTAGATGACTGCAGTACACAGGTGGAGCTTTTCTAGTGCTATAACCTTCATTCGTTGTGTTCTTGTGACGGCTTCAAATTATTCTCTCAACATGGGTGGCCTATAAGCACAGTGATGTAAGTCGACATTGGAAGAAAGGCTACATGTTTTCAAGGTTGTCCCATGTTCATTATACACTTAGTGCACAAAACACTAGGAACACCTTCCTAATATTGAGTTCCACCCCCATTTGCCCTCAGAACAACCTCAATTTGTCGGGCATAGACTACAAGGTGTCGAAAGCGTTCCACAGGGATGCTGGCCCATCTTGACTCCAATGCTTCCTACAGTTGTGTGAGATTGTCTGGATGTCCTTTGGGTGGTGGGCCATTCTTGATACACAAGGGAAACTGTTGGCCATGACGAACCCAGCTGCGTTGCGGTTGTTGACACATTCAAACCAGTGCGCCTGGCACCTACTACCATACCCCGTTCCAAGACCACTTAAATCTCTGGTCTTGACCATTCACCCTCTGAATGGCACACAATCCATGTTCTTTAACTTGTCTCCTCCCCTTCATCTACACTGATTGAAGTGGATTTAACAGGTGACATCAATAAGGTATCATAGCTTTCAACTGGTCTGTCATGGAAAGAGGTGTTCCGAATGTTTTATACACTGTTTAAATGCACTCAACAGGAAAAAGTTGTATCGATCGCGTCTTATCTTCTTGGAAAACCTCTGCTGTCTTGCAATTCTGCAAGTCTTGTTAATTAAACAGTCACCAAGGCTCGAGCCCAATACCACAATACACACGCGTGTGTGCTGATTACAGTATGGTCAAGGTTGAGCCTCCTACACCGCTCTATGCAGGCTATAAATATTCATACTCCTGCGCCCACACACTGGCTAGCCCGGCTTAATAGCCTGCTTAAAGATGACTAGGGAGAGAGAGGTGTAAGATGAGTGGAGCGGTATAAAACACCTGCCAACGCATAATTATCCCTCTAAAATGGCTTCCCTGGTCTTCATCATCAAATGGGAAGTGATCAGTTATTCTTGTGATTAAATTACAGACTAAGGTGGGGGAGCGAATCGGTGAAATGAAAAGATGGACGTTTTTGCACGAGACAGCGGCTACGAGGGTAGTTTTTCTTTTTTTGAAGGTGTTGGAAACAGTGCGTCTGCAGCGTGGTGGTGAGTGTGAGGCGTGCAGAAGTGGTAATGTTGCAGATTATGCCCTCTATGCGGGTCACGGGGTTAATGAAATGTCTGATGAGAAATGCAATTTGCCTCCCGTCTATCTCCCTCTGTCAAGAAAGAGCTCCTTTCTAGATGTTTTTTCTCACTGGGGTTTAGGGGGTGAGGGGGAAGAAAAATCTCAAAGATGAGTTTTTAATCTCTTTAACATTTCCATGTTCTACTCAGGATTGACACGGGGGCTCTGTTGATCTGGAATTGTTTATGACCCCTGCCTAGCCGATGGAGTGCCCAAAGGACCCTTGACATGTTTATCCTATCAGAACCCATTCTACGGCTGACTCCCTTTTCCTTAGAGTAGGGAAGTGTGGGGAGAACATGGAGTATAATGATGATGATGATGATGAGGAGGGCTGTAATTGCAGACCTACGCAGTTTGGTCCATAGTCTTCACAGAATGTTGTAAGACCACCAGAATTGTTGAGTCAGGCCAAACGCTACATAACATCCAATGATAATGTAAGTGTAGTCTGGAGAGGCTGTAAAATGGATTCCAGTCAAGGCCGATTTACACAGGTTTATTTCTCTGTAGTCTTCCAACACTCTCTCAGCCTGCTTCAGATAATGTGTTTGCTGTCAGCAGTTTGCTCTACAGGTAGTGTTTCTGATGGATTCTGGGTGACAGTTGTGCTGGGCCGACTCTCTTTCAGGATCAATTGAAGTGATTGCAGTCATTTGTTTACCATGTTTTCAAACTTTCTCGACTGATTAGCGTCATCACAATCAAATTATATTTTATTGGTCAATAACATATTTAGCAGATGTTATTGCTGGTCTAGTGAAATGCTTGTGTTCCAAGCTACAACAATGCAGTATTACCTAACAATACACACATATGATAGAATGGAATTAAGAAATATATGAATATCAGATTGCGAAATGTCGGAGTGGCATTGACTTACATACAGTAGAAAAGAATAGAGTATATACATATGAGATGATTAAAACAGTATGTAAACAAGAGACTATTGTTCCATTTATTAAGTGACCAGTGATTCTATCTATATAGGGCAGTAGCCTCTAAGGTGCAGGGTTGAGTAACAGTCTGATTGCCTTGAGATAGAAAAACAGCTTCTGTCTCCCAGTCCCAACTTTGATGCACCTGTACTGACCTCGCCTTCTGGATGAGGTGAGGCCCTGGCTCGGGTGATTTGATGTCCTTGATGATTTTTTTTGCCTTCCTGTGACATTGGGTGCTGTAGGTGTCCTGGAGGGCAGGTAGTTTGCCCCCGGTGATGTGTTGGGAAGACCACTATTTCAGATGGTCAGTGATGTGTACGCGGAGGAATACACTATTTCAGATGGTCAGTGATGTGTACGCTGAGGAATACACTATTTCAGATGGTCAGTGATGTGTACGCGGAGGAATACACTATTTCAGATGGTCAGTGATGTGTACGCTGAGGAATACACTATTTCAGATGGTCAGTGATGTGTACGCTGAGGAATACACTATTTCAGATGGTCAGTGATGTGTACGCTGAGGAATACACTATTTCAGATGGTCAGTGATGTGTACGCGGAGGAATACACTATTTCAGATGGTCAGTGATGTGTACGCGGAGGAATACACTATTTCAGATGGTCAGTGATGTGTACGCGGAGGAATACACTATTTCAGATGGTCAGTGATGTGTACGCGGAGGAATACACTATTTCAGATGGTCAGTGATGTGTACGCGGAGGAATACACTATTTCAGATGGTCAGTGATGTGTACGCTGAGGAATACACTATTTCAGATGGTCAGTGATCTGTACGCGGAGGAATACACTATTTCAGATGGTCAGTGATGTGTACGCTGAGGAATACACTATTTCAGATGGTCAGTGACGTGTACGCTGAGGAATACACTATTTCAGATGGTCAGTGATGTGTACGCGGAGGAATAAACAATTTCAGATGGTCAGTGATGTGTACGTGGAGGAATACACTATTTCAGATGGTCAGTGATGTGTACGCTGAGGAATACACTATTTCAGATGGTCAGTGATGTGTACGCGGAGGAATACACTATTTCAGATGGTCAGTGATGTGTACGCGGAGGAATACACTATTTCAGATGGTCAGTGATGTGTACGCTGAGGAATACACTATTTCAGATGGTCAGTGATGTGTACGCTGAGGAATAAACAATTTCAGATGGTCAGTGATGTGTACGCTGAGGAATACACTATTTCAGATGGTCAGTGATGTGTACGCGGAGGAATACACTATTTCAGATGGTCAGTGATGTGTACGCTGAGGAATACACTATTTCAGATGGTCAGTGATGTGTACGCTGAGGAATAAACAATTTCAGATGGTCAGTGATGTGTACGCGGAGGAATACACTATTTCAGATGGTCAGTGATGTGTACGCGGAGGAATACACTATTTCAGATGGTCAGTGATGTGTACGCGGAGGAATACACTATTTCAGATGGTCAGTGATGTGTACGCGGAGGAATACACTATTTCAGATGGTCAGTGATGTGTACGCGGAGGAATACACTATTTCAGATGGTCAGTGATCTGTACGCGGAGGAATACACTATTTCAGATGGTCAGTGATGTGTACGCGGAGGAATACACTATTTCAGATGGTCAGTGATGTGTACGCGGAGGAATACACTATTTCAGATGGTCAGTGATGTGTACGCGGAGGAATACACTATTTCAGATGGTCAGTGATGTGTACGCGGAGGAATACACTATTTCAGATGGTCAGTGATGTGTACGTGGAGGAATACACTATTTCAGATGGTCAGTGATGTGTACGCTGAGGAATACACTATTTCAGATGGTCAGTGATGTGTACGCTGAGGAATACACTATTTCAGATGGTCAGTGATGTGTACGCTGAGGAATACACCATTTCAGATGGTCAGTGATGTGTACGTGGAGGAATACACTATTTCAGATGGTCAGTGATGTGTACGCTGAGGAATACACTATTTCAGATGGTCAGTGATGTGTACGCTGAGGAATACACTATTTCAGATGGTCAGTGATGTGTACGCTGAGGAATACACCATTTCAGATGGTCAGTGATGTGTACGCGGAGGAATACACTATTTCAGATGGTCAGTGATGTGTACGCGGAGGAATACACTATTTCAGATGGTCAGTGATGTGTACGCTGAGGAATACACTATTTCAGATGGTCAGTGATGTGTACGCGGAGGAATACACTATTTCAGATGGTCAGTGATGTGTACGCTGAGGAATACACCATTTCAGATGGTCAGTGATGTGTACGCGGAGGAATACACTATTTCAGATGGTCAGTGATGTGTACGCTGAGGAATACACCATTTCAGATGGTCAGTGATGTGTACGCGGAGGAATACACTATTTGCCGCATGTTTTTTGCACAACATGACAACATTCCCTTTGCATTCTCTCTCCAAGTTTCTACAGACGGCTCTGTCCACCTGCCTTTACACTCTCATTCTGTTCTCTGAAATTAGGTTGGAGAGAGGGGGAGAACAGGAGGGAGAGGAAGGAAAAGAGATGGAAGGAGAGACAAAGAGAGTCAGGTGGTTAGACAGAGAGAAGGAGAAAATGAGAGAGCGGGAGAAACAGGATTGACCTTACTTGCAGCAGGCGGGGACTCCAGAGGACTACCTGTGGAGCTCTTTTCTGTTTTAAGAACCGTATCTTTAATTCACTTATCAAATATCAGCGTCCCGGAGAGATGATACATGGAGGGGCTCCTAACCCCGGCATCCATTACCCTCAACCCACTGTTTGATTAATGCCTTGCCCGCAGAGAAATATGGTATTGAGCCGGGCATCGTCACGGTAACAAGAAGCTATCTATTCTTGGCCTTGATGAGAAGTGGCAGTATAAGGTACTTAGACCCTCCTTTTGACACTTACTTTTGGAAGGATTCTAGCCTCTCTTTTTATTTATGTGACAGTCAGTAGAGGGCACAGGAAAGACAAGAGGGGAGGCTGTAGACACCTTCGTTGATACTCAAAGGGAACATAAGTTCCCATTGACTTAAGGCCCCATTTAGAATTATTGTAACAGAGCTGCAATAGCATGCTCGTCTATTTTAATGTGTCAATCCGGTCTGAGATAATGACTCACCTGAAGCAAGGAGTGGTCTTAGTAATGAGTCAGGTTGACTATTATGCACTATTTAGCTAACACAGGGAAGGACACCTGCTTGTGCCTGGGCTCTGTTAGCCTGAGTTTAATTAACTCAGTAGAGACTGAGACTACTGCACTCCTAGGGGGGTGCTCCGCATGCTCGCGCGCACACACACACACACGGAAGCGCCATGCCAAGGACATCTCTCAAGTGAAGCTGACTTAACCACAGATCCAGGGAATTGAAGAGAGAGGCTTCATGCCTCATTTTCCTCCCTCCTTCACTCATCCCTCTATCCCTGTCTGTTCCCCTCCCTCTCTCTTTCCTCTATCCCTCCATTAGAGGGGATTTTTATTTTAGGTCCTATCCTTCTCAGGACCAAAGGGGGGGTACCCAGCAGACTAGAAGCTGGGCTGTAACAAGCTCCAGTCACAAACAGTCTCCAAGGGATTTCCTGCTCTGCTCTACAGTGTGTTAGAGATTATAGGTGTTCCACTTGTTCAGCAAATGAGAGTTAGCCAGACAGCCAATTTCGGTGTGTGTGTGTCCTTCACCGTTACACTGCGACCGGGTCTACCTGGTAATAACAGGCTCTCTGACAATGGCGATTATCCCATCTCTCTGTAATGCGCCAGTCTCACTTGAGTCATCTGTAAGCACACACCCCTCTCTCTCTCTCCCAGCACTGCAGTGTTGCTGCTGCACCAACACACCGCATGGCACTTCTGCCTTCAGAGCACGTCTTGGCCTCTTAGCTCGCCCCACGTCTTACTTTCATGCTTAATTACCTGCCAAGATAGGACCAAGAAGACACACGGTCAAACACGTCATGACGCCAGTAACATAAATACAAGGAGTTTGGGAGATTGGGGGGAAAGTAAAGCTATAAAAAATAATGTGTGGGGAGGTTGTGTGTGAGAATGTGATGAGGTTTTAATAGCGGAGGTGATTGGTGGTGCGTGGCAGATCTAACCCTCCTCTCTTCTGGCTGTATAGACCTCCTCTCCTGGCTGTATAGCCCTCCTCTCTTCTGGCTGTATAGCCCTCCTCTCTTCTGGCTGTATAGCTCATAAGGCTAGAGAGGCTAGAGGCCAGTCCCACCTCACTACCCTCACAGTACACACACCATGTTTTATTGCCCACAGCTAGTCAACATACGCATGGTAAACAGGCACATCATACAGTACATTTCACACACACACACACACTGGTCCACAGTGCCTCACCCTGGCCTATCTGTCTGTCTCTCTCCTATAGTTGATGAAGAGGAGCTGAGGAAGAAGATCACAGAGGATCTGCAGAAAGGCCTGTTGAAGGAGAGGGCGAAGGCTGAGCAGGAGCTGCAAGCATGGTGAGACACACACACACATATCCCTATGAACCACCATGGTTAAACACCACCACATCAGCCTTACCTGTCCACTGTAGTACAGTAACTGTCCTCGAACAGCCTCATACAAAGCAATGCAGTAGGTGTTAGAATGTATCCTGTCTAAGCCCCACCCCTGACCTTAGCCCTTCCATTAACCTCTATGGGACTGAGCCACACCCTCTACTTCTCTGATTGGTCCTTTGGTTTGTTTCGTTCTTTGAAGGGTTGTGAAGCCAATGGTAATTTACCAAAGTTACTGGAATCTTCAGTAATTTTGGTCATTAACAGAAAATCTATGGCAATCGCATCGTCTTTTTGGTAATTTATACTTGAATATTTAAAAAATGTATTCATTTTTTTGTCTATTGTCCATGAATTTCTATGTGGAAACAGCGTTGATTAAACCAGTGTTTTCCCAGTATGGTTCATGAGAAAATAGCCTAATTAATGAAAAAAGCATCTAACCCCCAATGACATTATTTTAAATTACAACTGCAACTCTTCCAACTATTGACGTTTTTCACAACTGCCACCAGTTTGACGGCAAAACATTGTCAATAAATACATATTATTGACTTAGTAAAATAATGCATTTCATGCTGTATGTACAGAGTCTTCAGAAAGTATTCACACCCCTTGACTTTTTCCACATTTTGTTGTTACAGCCTGAATTTAAAATGGATTAAATTGAGATTTGTTGTCACTGGCCTTCACACAGTACCCCATTTCAAATTGGAATTATGTTTTTTGAGAATTTTACAAATTTAATAAGAAATGAAAAGCTGACATGTCTTGAGTCAATAAGTGTTCAACACCTTTGTTATGGCAGGCCTGAATACGTTCAGTAGCAAACATTTGCTTAACTATTCACCTAATAAGTTGCATGGACTCACTCTGTGTGTAATAATATTGTTTAACATGATTTTTGAATGACTCATCTCTGTACCACACACATACAATTATCTGTAAGGTCCTTCAGTCGAGCAGTGAATTTCAAACACACATTCAGTCACAAAGACCAGGGAGGTTTTCCAATGACTTGCAAAGAAGGGCACCTGTTGGTCGATGGGTAAAAATAAGCAAATTAGACATTGAATATCCCTTTGAGCATGGTGAAGTTATTAATTACACTTTGGATGGTGTATCAATACACCCAGTCACTAAAAAGATACAGACTCCTTCCTAACTCGGAAAGGAAACCGCTCCGGGATTTCACCATGACGCCAATGGTGACTTTAAAACATTTGCATAGTTTAATGGCTGTGATTAAAAACTGGGGTTGGATCAACAACATTGTAGTTACTCCACAAGACTAACCTTATTGACAGAGTGAAAAGAAGGAAACTTGTACAGAATAAAAATATTCCAAAACATGCATCTGAAGTAATACTGCAAAAAATGTGGCAAAGCAATTCAATTGTTTTCCTGAATACAAAGTGTTATGTTTGAGGCAAATCTAATATAACACATTACTGAGTACCACTCTCCATATTTTCAAGCATAGTGGTGGCTGCATCATGCTATGGGTATTCTTTAAATCTTTTTGGACTGGAGAGTTTTTCAGGATAAAAAAGAAACATAACATAGTTCAGTCTGTTTTCCACCAGACACTGGGAGATTAATTCACCTTTCAGCAGAACAATAACTTGAAACACAAGGCCAAATCTGCGCTGACGTTGCTTACCAAGAAGACAGTGAATGTTCCTGATTGGCTGAGTTAGTTTTAACTTTTTTTGACCAATTTGACAGAGCTTGAAGAATTTTGAAAATGGTAATGGGAAAATTATGCACATTCCATGTGTGCAAAGCTCTTAACTTACCCAGAAAGACTCACAGCTGTAATTGCTGCCAAAGGTGATTCTAACATGGTTGAGTTCTTGTATAATAAAGATGCAGTATATTAGTGTTTTACTTTTCATATAATTATTATTATTTACAAATGTGAGAATTTTTCTTTGACTTTAGAGTATTTGGTCTAGATCATAGATGACAAATGGCAATTAAATCCATTTTAATCTCACTTTGGAACACAACAAACTGGAACAAGTCATTGGGTGTGAATACTTTCTGAATGTACTGTATAGTTTCCTGATTCCAAAAGAAAGGGAGAGAAAGCACACTTTTGCAGAAACCCCCTGCCAATTCTGTGTTCCATTAATAGTAAAAAAGGTCAGATTCATCCCTTCTCCCACATGTGTTCAATCTATTTATCTTCCGAAGCACATCAGCGTTTATTTCGTCCCCCTTACCTCCTATACTATTTTTGGGGCTCAATTAATCATGCCTGCGAGAGGGCGCCATCGAGATGTAATTTCCTGGGCGCTGAGTGGGTGATCTATTAGCCAGCCTTGATGAGGCATCGTGGCTTCCTTCCCAGCGCCTTCCCCACTTCTCAGCTGCATCCCAAATGGCTCCCTATTCACTATATAGTGCACTACTTTTGACCAGGGCCCATAGGTGTAGCCATTGCACTCTGGTCAAAAGTAGTGTGCTATGTTGGAAATAGGGTGCCATTTGGGTTGCAAAACTCCCTTTTCCTCCCCTCTTCGCCACAATAGAGCAGGTGCATGTCCCATCAAGTCTGATAAACACATCCTTCCCCTCTAATGGTACTGGATGGGCTCCAAAGACTTACCAGTGAATGACTAAGTCGTTTAGCCTAGCGCTTAATGTAGCTGCTATTACAGTATGGATGGGAAATGCCCCTATAGAGTGAATGGGAGGCGCTAGCATTAGGCTATGGCTATTAAGGTTTTTTGAGGTGTGTTTAAGGGGGGGCTATTCACAGGAACAAAGATCATTGTTTAGTTGTTGAGTTGTTTTGTCTTTTATTGACGTAAATGTGTGTTGTGTATGGACCTCTATTCAGAGAAGTAAACGTACTGTACCAATTTGAGTGTAAATTGTGGCCTGCAATTAATTCTGTTCATTATGATGGTGATGTCGCTGTGTGCTCGCTCAGACTGTCCTCGACTTATTTGGTTTACCTCTTCACTGTTTTAGGTGCTTTTGTTACTTTTTATGAACAACGGTCATTCAAAATTTAAAAGCAATCATCTGTAACCTGTTTGCCAGCACGCATGCCCTCCAACGATGTGTGTGTGTGTGTGTGTGTGCGTGTGTGTCCCTCTTAATACCATGGAGTAAACATTAGTAAAACAGCTTTATGGGTCATCTTTGTTGATCTGGCTGGTCTTTCCAGTCGGGCCCAGGCACTAACCTGGACAAATTGCTATTGATAAAGAAATGTATTTCCTGTCAGCCATAATAAAATAGAATTTAGAACGAGCATCTGTCTTGGTTTATATGGCATTGTTGGCTGAAGCAACAGGGATGGGAAGAGGTAGTGCCTGTCGCATCTCCCAGGGCTGAGTCCCAAATGGCACCCTATTCCTTATATAGCGCACTACTTTTGACCAGGGCCCATAGGGTTCTGGTAACATTTAGTGCACTATATAGGGAATAGGGTGCCATTGGGGAAGCAGCACCATTAAAGGAAAGTACGGGGCTTTATTGACCATGATGCTGTGCTGCTTGGATGGACAGAATCAATATTTCCCTTAATGTCGTGTCCCCACCAAGTTCTCTCCTCTCTGACTTTTTTTATGATGTTTGTGTTTTCATTTGGCTTTAGTAGAGCCAACAAGTCTTGGGAGTGAGACTTGGAGAAGATAATGCACTATAAGATGTTTAACTCCCTTTGCTGTGTGACTCATTCATGTTTAGGCCTGTCGCATCTCCCAGGGCTGAGTCCCATTGGCACCCTATTCCCTATATAGCGCACTACTTTCGACCTATAAGATGTTTAATTCCCTTTGCTGTGTGACTCACTCATGTTTAGGCCTGAAGACATTGTGTGAATGTTCACTTTTCGAAATGGTGAAGGGGGAAGAGGTGGTTGATGCAAATGGCCAGCATACAGTTTGGAACAGAGTCTCCAGGATGTTGGATGTGGATTTTCAGCAACTGTAGCTGTTAACAGAAGGGCCAAACATGCTGACCACACCGCCTGCGTTGCAAAATACATTTACACGTTATTCAATAATTTCTTCCTAATTGCACGCGAGCGCCAACGAGCGTCTGCTTAGCCAGGCACTAAAATAGAACTTGGTTCTATTTTGGACGTGTGACACGCTGCAAGTCCCGCCTCTCCCATCTCCTCATTGGTTTTTAGGAGCATATACACACGTGGGTGATTTGAAAGATGGAGGTCCACACTCAGTCCTTGTGGCGGTGGTAATGCACCTTAAAGTTGGTTGTCAACCACCATAGAAGAATCCGCACGTGCAGAGCTGGTTTGGTCTGCATTTAAGGTCTTTAAGTTGGTAGGTGAATGGTAGGCTAACTCTACTCTGTAAGGTCTTTGAGTTGGAAGGTGAATGGTACAGTAGGCTGACTCTCTACTCTGAGGCATTGGCCTTCTCTCCTCTCCAGGATATCAAATCTTCCTTCTCTGCTAATTTGTCATCCTTATTATGTCATGTCTGTTTTTAAAAAAAAGAATCTTCTAACTTTGAGTTTTCTATTCATTTGAATTTATTGGGGAAAAGGTCCACCATTATCTTTTAATTGAAAGAGATGTTGGCACAGAAGGCTCTTTCACAGCTTCTCCATCAAAGGTAATTGAACTGCGATGGTGTTTAGCAGACTACTTGTGATCAGGAACCTGTGCTGGAATAGAGGTGTCATGACCAGCTAGCCTAAGATTGGATTGTTTTAAACTTAACTGGTAGTGTTGACTGTAGTAAAAACTGACTGTGTCAAGGTGTGGAGTTATGAATGAATTGACCGTTGGTCAAACCCATAGTGTGAAGCTGTCACAGGCAATTAGTGACCTGTGAACTTACCTGGGTCTCATCTTTGCAGTAGTTCACTCATTCCCTCCTCTATCATTCCTGTTGTGTGTGTGTTGTATCCAGATGTTCATACCATACCAGGGTATACAGTATTACCGGAAGGGCACAAAACTATTTAGGCAACAGGGATCTTGATCCAGAAGGGGATTGAATGTCTCTGCTGTAACCATAAGCTTGATGTTGACATCTAGCCACTTAGCTAGCAAGTTAGCAAACTAAATCCATAGCTGGAGTCCTGAGCCGGACAACATGTTTTTGACACCTCTAAGATTTCTTATAGTTAGACCGCTGCACCACTATAAGTTAAGTATAAGGCACTGCGGCTCAGTGCAAGAGGCGTCACTACAGTCCCTGGTTCGAGTCCAGGCTGTATTACATCAGTCAGTGATTGGGAGTCCCATAGGGCGGCGCACAATTGGCCCAGCGTTGTTTGGGTTTGGCCGGGGTAGGCCGTCATAAGAAGTTGTTCTTAACTGACTTGTCTAGTTCATTCTTTATTTAAATAAGCAGTGGCGTAGCACGCACCCCCACAGCCCCTGTGAGTTGCCTCAATAAATAAAAAACTATACTGTATTGAAGATCATGCCGTCATTATTTCGAAAAGAATACCACTATACGGTATATCGCCCAACCTAGTGTGTGTGTGTTTGGTGTCACCACTGAGCTGGCCAGATGGTGCCATGCTTCATTAAATGTAGATATCTGCAGTGAAACTGCTACTACTGCTTACTACCTCTGTTAGAACACACAACCAATACAGAAGAACTCCCAAAATGGGCTTCAGGAATATCTCATACACACACTTTCAGTCCCTCTCTCATTCACACACAGAATATGTGTGGAGTGTTCATTTGCGGGCGGCCCTATCTCATTTAAGGCGGGGTGGCTGCAGGGAGCAGATTTTCTGAAGACTCCTCTGAGAGGCGTCAGAGCAGAAAGGCTGCAGAGTGAAAGAAATATGCAGTACTCTTCTCGCTCTCAACCTCATATTCTCTCTATCGCTCTGACTTCTATCCTCTATATTTACCTCTTCTATTCTCTCTCTTGACCTCTCCTCTATATTTACCTCTTCTCGACCTCTATCCTCTATTTACCACTTCTCTCTCTCGACCTCCTAGCCTCTATATTTACCTCTACTCTCCTCTTCCTCTCAAATACCACACAGCTCTTATCTCTTTCTCCTCTCTGTCCCTCTTCTCCTCTGCTTTGTCAGCACTCACTGCTGTGCCCTCTGATTGGGGTTGACCTGTGGTGGCCCCTAAGCGCTGTGGGAGAAAAAAGAGGCTCAGTGAGGATGCCACTCAGACTGATACTCAGACAGGGACAGACAGACACAGGTCTCACTTCTCAGGTTGTTCTTGTCACCACCGGGCATGGCTACGTTGAATTAAGTGGGACACAGTGGTGAGTCCAGGTGTCACTGTGGTGAATGTGGCAGTAGGTGTCTCTGAGTGCCACTGTGTTTAACACCAGAACCACTAGAGCAGTCATTTGGACTGCTTAAACAATGGCATTATAGTGAATATAAGTGTCGATATGGCAGCAATCAAATAGTCAATTTTTGTCAGCCCGTGCTTACATGGTATGAGTCTTCAGGCATTGGCATCAGTTGGGGCATGTCCATGTCACATAAACAATGAAAGCTGGTGAGTGGGTTACAGGTGTTTTTTGCTTGAGATGTATGATCAGCAATAAAAGAAACGTCCGTTTTTCAGGACCCTGTCTTTCAAAGATAATTCGTGAAAATCCAAAACTTCACAGATCTTCATTGTAAAGGGTTTAAACATTGTTTCCCATGCTTGTTCAATGAACCATAAACAATTAATGAACATGCAGCTGTGGAACAGTCCTTAAGACACTAACAGCTTACAGACTGTAGGCAATTAAGGTCACAGTTATGAAAACTTAGGACACAAAGAGGCCTTTCTACTGACTCTGAAAAACACCAAAAGAAAGATGCCCAGGGTCCCTGCTCATCTGCGTGAATGTGCCTTAGGCATGCTGCAAGGAGGCATGAGGACTGCAGATGTGTCCAGGGCAATAAATTGCAATGTCCGTACTGTGAGACACCTAAGACCGCACTACCGGGAGACAGGACGGGCAGCTGTAACAAAACCTGCACAGGATCGGTACATCCAAACATCACACCTGTGGGACGGGTACAGGATGGCAACAACAACTGCCCGAGTTACACCAGGAACGCACAACCCCTCCATCAGTGCTCAGACTGTCCGCAATAGGCTGAGAGAGGCTGGACTGTGAGCTTGTAGGCCTGTTGTAAGGCAGGTCCTCACCAGACATCACCGGCAACAACGTCACCTATGGGCACAAACCTACCGTCACTGGACCAGACAGGACTGGCAAAAAGTGCTCTTCACTGACGAGTTGCGGTTTTGTCTCACCAGGGGTGATGGTCGGATTTGCGTTTATCGTTGAAGGAATGAGCGTTACACCAAGGCCTGTACTCTGGAGCAGGATCGATTTTGGAGGTGGAGGGTCCGTCATGGTCTGGGGCGGTGTGTCACAGCATCATCGGACTGAGCTTGTTGTCATTGCAGGAAATCAACCCTGTGCGTTACAGGGAAGACATCCTCCTCCCTCATGTGGTACCCTTCCTGGAGGCTCATCCTGACATGACCTTCCAGTATGACAATGGCACCAGCCATACTGCTCGTTCTGTGCGTGTTTTCCTGCAAGACAGGAATGTCAGTGTTCTGCAATGGCCAGCGAAGAGCTCGGATCTCAGAGCATGTCTGGGACCTGTTGGATTGGAGGGTGAGGGCTAGAACTTGCAGGTGCCTTGGTGGAAGAGTGGGGTAACATTTCACAACAATAATGGGCAAATCTGGTGCAGTCCATGAGGAGGAAAGGCACTGCAGTACTTGATGCAGCTGGTGGCCACACCAGATACTGACTGTTACTTTTGATGTTGAACCCCCCCCCTTTGTTCAGGGACACATTATTCCACTTCTGTTAGTCACATGTCTGTGGAACTTGTTCAGTTTATGTCTCAGTTGTTGAATCTTATGTTCATACAAATATTTACACATGTTAAGTTTGCTGGAAATAAATGCAGTTGACCGTGAGAGGACGTTTCTTTTTTTGCTGAGTTTATTACTCTGCCATTTTTAATGTCCTGACCCCCCCCCCCCGTCTTGACTTTTCCTAAATAAGTCTATCACACACTGTCATTCTTAGAATCTTAATATTAATCAGTTTTAGGAGGGAATGTCTTTTTTAAAGGTTTTCCTCCGTTGCCCCTCCCGACAGTTGAATTGAAGGTGCCGTGGTCTGTTGATAATCACGCTGATAATTTCCACGAAACTGAACCGGTTAAACTATACCGACACTAATTTCACAGATACAACAACAGATGAATGAAATGAAGTAAAAGTATGATGAGGGAGAAAGGATGAGTTGATGAGTGAGGGGAAGAGGATGCGTAATTAGGCCTAGGTCATCACCAGTTGTGAATGAAGAACAGGGCGGGTCATTCTATTCTATTGATCTATTCTAATTAGAATCTCTATATGGTATGTACTCTATCAGTCCACTGAATCCAAGCAGTTTTATCAGTCTACTCTGGTCTACTTGTAATACACAGTGTGAGCGTCCGTAATTTACAATGGCAAGAAGACCAAGACGAATGGGATGTACATGCTGCGTTAGCTCTGCTACGAGATCTGAATGAAAATGACTCGGATGTTGGGGAAGAAATGCATGTCCTGGCATCTCTGCTGATTGTTCTGATCCTCAGCCGTAACGGTACGCACTGAGCAGGTGCCTGCGCCTCCACCAAGTGAAACGCTGAGACAGGAGAGAGGAAATGATAGAACAAGCTGGTGACAATGCTACGGGCCGATTAGCAGCACAAAATGTCATCACTGAGAGAGCAGGCCCTACATCTCAGCAACGCACACTCACCGGCTTTCCTTGTTTGTGACATGGACACGCTCCAACTGATGCCGTTACGTGAAGATGCACACCATGTAAGCACAAGCTGACAATAATTTACTATTTTTGACTGCTGTCAAATCGACATTTCTGTTCATTGTAATACCATTGTTGAATTTGTGCAGATTTTCACTATTTATCAAGGCCACTTTGTGCTTTATAATGTGGCTACTGATGTTTTCATAATTTGACCGTTGGTCTTGTTGACTGTGCATCTTGGTAGTTGGTATTTTAATTTTGCCCTTGTAAAAATGATATGTTAGGGTGTTCCAGCACTAGGGTTGCAAAGGGTCGGAAACTTTCCGGTAAATTTCTGGAATTTTTCCGAACATTTTCCATGGGAAGTTCAGCCCGGGAATTTTGGAATTTTGCTTAAATTCATCAAAAGAGTTAGCTTAAAACAGTGAACTTTTTTTGTGGGATACACAAGGCAATTCGAGGTATTGTGGCATATTTTGGTTAAATTATCCCCAATTCAATGGAATTGAAACCCTCTGCATGCACAGTGCACTCTTCCATCACATGTACAGCTGTTTCTCAAGAACTTGCACACTAATGAGATGCTATTGAGCCCACACTACTACACTGTCTGAGCCAATGACTACATGCTTTCTGGTAAGCCCCGGGCACTATCTGATGTGTGGAGACATTTCACTGCAGCTAATGTAGAAGGAAAAGCTGTGTACATTTGCAAGTACTGTGCCAAATCATATGTGAAGAATGCAACAAAGATGCAGAATCATCTGGCCAAGTGCATAAAGTTCCCTCAGCGCTCACAATAAGCAACCTCTGACAAAAGTCCCTCTACTTCTATTCGAGGTGAAAATTATGACCCAGACACCTTATCGATAGCAACAGCTCATGGTCCTCCTGGAATCAGATGTTTTTTTGACTCAATGGAGGAACGTAGTCAGAGAAATGCTGATGAATGTCTTGCTCGAGCTGTGAATGCAACTGGTTCACCTCTGATGTTCACAGGCAATGACCTTGGACAACAGAAGGTATTTGCACTGGTGATAGACAACGCTATGAACATGAAGGCTGCTTGGTCTAAAGCGGAGGAGGCCTTCATCCATTGCTTGTGCTGCTCATGCATTGAATCTGCTCCTCAAGGACATCATGGCACTGAAAACAATGGATGCATTCTGCAAGAGAGCCAAGGAAATGGTTAGGTATGTGAATGGTCATCAAGTTATAGCAGTAATCTACCTCACCAAGCAAAGTGAGAAGAATAAGAGCACCACATTGAAGCTGCCCAGCAACACCCGTTGGGGTGGTGTTGTCATCATGTTGGACAGTCTCCTGGAGGGGAAGGCGTCTCTTCAAGAAATGGCCATATCACAGTCTGCCGATATGGACAGCCCCATCAAGAGGATATTCCTAGATAATGTATTTTGGGAGAGAGTGGTAAGCAGCCTGAAACCTATTGCAGTAGCCATTGCACTGATTGAGGGAGACAATGCCATCCTGTCTGATGTTCAGACTCTGCTTGCAGATGTAAGAGAATAAATCCGTACTGCCCTGCCCACTTCAATGTTGCTCCAAGCAGAGGAAACTGCAGTTCTGAAATGCTTCAAAAAGCGTGAAGACTTCTGCCTGAAGCCCATACACGTTGCAGCATACATGTTGGACGCCCCCATCCTGTCTGGTGCGGAGATCAACAAGCCCTATGGAATTGTCACTACTGTGTCTCGACGAGGGCAAGGTTCTTGGCAGTCTGTCGAAGTACACTTCCAAGCAAGGGCTTTCTGTCTCCATATGATATGGTAAAAAAAATTCTTTTTTTTATTTCACCTTTATTTAACCAGGTAGGCAAATTGAGAACACGTTCTCATTTACAATTGCGACCTGGCCAAGATAAAGCAAAGCAGTTCGACACATACAACAACACATAGTTACACATGGAGTAAAACAAACATACAGTCAATAATACAGTGAAAATAAGTCTATATACAATATGAGCAAGTGAGGTGAGATAAGGGAGGTGAGGGCAAACAAAATATATATATAAATAAATAAAAATATAAAAAGGCCATGGTGGCGAAGTAAATACAATATAGCAAGTAAAAAAAGTAGAGATAGTAGAGAGAAAAAAGTAGAGATAGAAATAATGGGGTGCAAAGGAGCAAAATAAATAAATACAGTAGGTAAAGAGGTAGTTGTTTGGGCTAAATTATAGATGGGCTATGTACAGGTGCAGTAATCTATGAGCTGCTCTGACAGCTGGTGCTTAAAGCTAGTGAGGGAGATAGGTGTTTCCAGTTTCAGAGATTTTTGTAGTTCGTTCCAGTCATTGGCAGCAGAGAACTGGAAGGAGAGGCGGCCAAAGGAAGAATTGGTTTTGGGGGTGACCAGAGAGATATACCTGCTGGAGCGCGTGCTACAGGTAGGTGCTGCTATGGTGACCAGCGAGCTGAGATAAGGGGGGACTTTACCTAGCAGGGTCTTGTAGATGACCTGGAGCCAGTGGGTTTGACGACGAGTATGAAGCGAGGGCCAGCCAACGAGAGTGTACAAGTCGCAGTGGTGGGTAGTATATGGGGCTTTGGTGACAAAACGGATGGCACTGTGATAGACTGCATCCAATTTATTGAGTAGGGTTTTGGAGGCTATTTTGTAAATGACATCACCGAAGTCGAGGATTGGTAGGATGGTCAGTTTTACAAGGGTATGTTTGGCAGCATGAGTGAAGGATGCTTTGTTGCGGAATAGGAAGCCAATTCTAGATTTAACTTTGGATTGGAGATGTTTGATGTGAGTCTGGAAGGAGAGTTTACAGTCTAACCAGACACCTAGGTATTTGTAGTTGTCCACATATTCTAAGTCAGAGCCGTCCAGAGTAGTGATGTTGGACAGGCGGGCAGGTGCAGGCAGCGATCGGTTGAAGAGCATGCATTTAGTTTTACTTGTATTTAAGAGCAAATGGAGGCCACGGAAGGAGAGTTGTATGGCATTGAAGCTCGCCTGGAGGGTTGTTAACACAGTGTCAAAAGAAGGGCCAGAAGTATACAGAATAGTGTCGTCTGCGTAGAGATGGATCAGAGAATCACCAGCAGCAAGAGCGACATCATTGATGTATACAGAGAAGAGAGTCGGTCCAAGAATTGAACCCTGCGAGGCAATCATTAGAGAAACCAAGGCTGTCGAGTCTGCCGATGAGGATGTGGTGATTGACAGAGTCAAAAGCCTTGGCCAGGTCAATGAATACGGCTGCACAGTATTGTTTCCTATCGATGGCGGTTAAGATATCGTTTATGACCTTGAGCGTGGCTGAGGTGCACCCATGGCCAGCTCTGAAACCAGATTGCATAGTGGAGAAGGTATGGTGGGATTCGAAATGGTCGGTAATCTGTTTGTTGACTTGGCTTTCGAAGACCTTAGAAAGGCAGTGTAGGAGATATAGGTCTGTAGCTGTTAGGGTCAAGAGTGTCCCCCCCTTTGAAGAGGGGGATAACCGCAGCTGCTTTCCAATCTTTGGGAATCTCAGACGACACGAAAGAGAGGTTGAAAAGGCTAGTAATAGGGGTGGCAACAATTTCAGCAGATAGTTTTAGAAAGAAAGGGTCCAGATTATCTAGCCCGGCTGATTTGTAAGGGTCCAGATTTTGCAGCTCTTTCAGAACATCAGCTGACTGTATTTGGGAGAAAGAGAAATGGGGAAGGCTTGGGCGAGTAGCAGAGGGGAGGGCAGTGCTGTTGACCGGGGTAGGGGCAGCCAGGTGGAAAGCATGGCCAGCCGTAGAAAAATGCTTATTGAAATTCTCAATTATAGTGGATTTGTCGGTGGTGACAGTATTTCCTATCTTAAGTGCAGTTGGAAGCTGGGAGGAGGTGTTCTTATTCTCCATGGACTTTACAGTGTCCCAGAACTTTTTTGAATTTGTGTTGCAGGAAGCAAATTTCTGCTTGAAAAAGCTAGCCTTGGCTTTTCTAACTGCCTGTGTATATTGGTTTCTAGCTTCCCTGAAAAGTTGCATATCACGGGGGCTGTTCGATGCTAATGCAGAACGCCATAGGATGTTTTTCTGTTGGTTAAGGGCAGTTAGGTCAGGAGAGAACCAAGGGCTATATCTGTTCCTGGTTCTAAATTTCTTGAATGGGGCATGCTTATTCAAGATGGTGAGGAAGGCATTTTTTTAAAAATATCCAGGCATCCTCTACTGACGGGATGAGATCAATATCCT
Source organism: Salvelinus fontinalis (assembly GCF_029448725.1). Classification (NCBI taxonomy): domain Eukaryota; kingdom Metazoa; phylum Chordata; class Actinopteri; order Salmoniformes; family Salmonidae; genus Salvelinus; species Salvelinus fontinalis. The sequence continues at coordinate 192,300 of NW_026600466.1, forward strand.
TCCAGGATACATCGGCCAGGTCGATCAGAAAGGCCTGCTCGCTGAAGTGTTTCAGGGAGCGTTTGATAGTGATGAGTGGAGGTCGTTTGACCGCTGACCCATTACGGATGCAGGCAATGAGGCAGTGATCGCTGAGATCTTGGTTGAAAACAGCAGAGGTGTATTTGGAGGGCAAGTTGGTTAGGATGATATCAATGAGGGTGCCCGTGTTTACGGAATTGGGGTGGTACCTGGTAGGTTCATTGCTAATTTTTGTGAGATTGAGGGCATCAAGCTTAGATTGTAGGATGGCTGGGGTGTTAAGCATGTTCCAATTTAGGTCGCCTAGCAGCACGAGCTCTGAAGATAGATGGGGGGCAATCAGTTCACATATGGTGTCCAGAGCACAGCTGGGGGCAGAGGGTGGTCTATAGCAGGCGGCAACGGTGAGAGACTTGTTTTTAGAGAGGTGGATTTTTAAAAGTAGAAGTTCAAATTGTTTGGGAACAGACCTGGATAGTAAAACAGAACTCTGCAGGCAATCTTTGCAGTAGATTGCAACACCGCCCCCTTTGGCCGTTCTATCTTGTCTGAAAATCTTGTAGTTGGGGATGAAAATGTCAGAATTTTTGGTGGTCTTTCTAAGCCAGGATTCAGACACGGCTAAAACATCCGGGTTGGCAGAGTGAGCTAAAGCAGTGAACAAAACAGACTTAGGGAGGAGGCTTCTAATGATAACATGCATGAAACCAAGGCTATTACGGTTACAGAAGTCATCAAAAGAGAGCGCCTGGGGAATAGGAGTGGAGCCAGGTACTGCAGGGCCTGGATTCACCTCTACATCACCAGAGGAACAGAGGAGAAGTAGGATAAGGGTACGGCTAAAAGCTATGAGAATTGGTCGTCTAGAGCATCTAGAACAGAGAGTAAAAGGACGTTTCTGGGGGCGATAAAATAGCTTCAAGAAATAATGTACAGACAAAGGTATGGTAGGATGTGAATACAGTGGAGGTAAACCTAGGTATTTAGTGATGATGAGAGAGATATTGTCTCTAGAAACATCATTGAAACCAGGTGATGTCATCGCATATGTGGGTGGTGGAAATGAAAGGTTGGATATGGTATAGTGAGCAGGGCTAGAGGCCCTACAGTGAAATAAGACAATAAACACTAACCAGAACAGCAGTGGACAAGGCATATTTACATTAAGGAGAGGCATGCTTAATTAAGTGATCAATAAGGGTCCAGTGAGTAGAGGTTGGTTGGGGTCACGGCGATCCAGACAGCTGGCCGGGTAGATGGCTATCGGTAGCAAGATAGCATAGGATGGAGGTCTATTTTTAGACACCTCGTGCGTTTCCGTCGGTAGATTAGTGGGGTTCCGTGTCTTGTAGAGGGGATCAATCCAATTGGCAAAATAGATATAGTGACCCAAGAAAAAAAAAGAAAAAAAAAATTGTCCGAAATACTTATTAAGATAGCAGCCGATAAGACAGCTAACGATTAGCGGGCCCCAGGTGAGCGTTCAGGTAACGTTGCGACGGAGGTGCCAGTTGGATAACTCCCTCGGGCAGATAACGTCGGCAGTCAATCGTGAAGGCCCGGTGGGGCTCCGTATCTGCAGCAAAAAAAAAACCCGGGTCCGGATAGGTGACTGTAGCCCAGGAATGGCTGATGGAACTCCTCAGCTGGCTAGCTCCGGAATAATTTAAGTTTGCTCCGGGATCGACGTAAGCCAATAGTCACACGGTTTGCAGCTAGCTAGCTGCGAAATCAAGGTGCAAATGTCCAGAGCCTGCGGCTGAAATCCGGGGAAACTGAGAGAAAAAAAAGGCCCGGTATGCTCCGGTCCGAGTCGCGTTGCACAAAAGTGCCGGTAGATTATCGAGCTAAAGGAATAGCTGATGACCACAAAACGTGGGCAGCTGAAACACCAACGCTAGCCAGCAAGCCGGCTAACTTCTGGGCAGCTTCAAATTAGCTTTCGGCTAGCTTTCGGCTAACTTCTGGTTAGCTTTCTGGCTAACTTCTGATTAGCCCCTGGTTAGCTTCACTGTGGATTTTCAGATTTGAGGTAAATAATACTTTTTTGTTGTAATTGGTGAGGCGGGTTGCAGGAAAGCTTTTGTAGTTGAGTTCTTGGATAATAAAAAAATATAAAAGATATGCGAAGAAGGTGTAAATATATATATACAGGACAAGACAGTACGAGGACAAAAATGACGTCTGAACTGCTAAGCCATCTTGGAATTTCAAATATATACAATGCAAAAAACATCTAAATTTGAATGATATTAATTAGCATATATTCACATTAATTCCCACGGAAAGTTTCCACCTCTGAATATTCCCCAAAATGTGCAACCCTGTCCAGCACACATGCTTTCTGTTTAATAGTTGTAACACAGCCTCCAAAAATACAGTTGATTGAAAACTTGATTCATAATTGTTTTGTTTTATTATTAACATGTTTTACATTAACATAAACTAATGAAAATGCTATTGTTTTCATGTTACCTGAGACCATCATAAACACAACCAAATGAACATTTTTGTAATCGCCTATATGAAATGTATTAATTACAGTGTTAGAATGTTGCAGTCAGAATGACTACTCACTAGCTTGAAGAGGGGTCCTTGGAGGCCCAGCGGTTCCAGTGTTAAGTGAAGTGTGTTAAGTGAAGAATGTATGTACTATCACAGACGTCACATTTGTCCCACAATGGCACTTCAAAGTTCCAACTAGAGATGAGGAACTTCAGAAAGCAGAATTTCCCTTCAAATAAAAACACACCTTATGGAACAGCGGAGACTGTGAAGCAACACAAACATAGGCACAGACACATGCATGCGTATACACACACAGACACACACACACACAATAACATAAAAAAATATAGATTTAACCTTTATTTAATGAGGCAAGTCAGTTAAGAGCAAATTATTATTTACAATGACGGCCTACCGGGGAACAGTGGGTTAACTGCCTTGGGGCAGATTGACAGATTTTTACCTTGTCAGCTCGGGGATTCGATCCAGGAACCGAAAGGTTCAGCACTCCAACCGCTAGGCTACCTGCCGCACTATGTACACGTTTTGTACTGTAGATATGTGGTAGTGGTGAAGCGGCCTGAGAGGCCTGAAATCTGTGAATGTATTGTTTTCAAATTGTATAAACTGCATTAATTTTGCTGGACTCCAGGAAGAGTAGCTGCTGGCAGCAGCTAATGGGGATCCATAATAAATACAAATAATTATTGTACCATGACCCTGTTGGCTAGGCTCCCTCTCCTTGTTTGGCTAGTAATTGGTACGTGTTGCTAAGGCAGAGGTTTATATTCCCACTGTTGCTTGATAATATAGTGATAGCATTAACCTTCTCCCAGCATCTGTCTCTCCTCTGCCTGACATTTGGACTTCTTTCTCTATTTTAGATCACTCTTAATGATTGAGGTCATATCTGTTTTGTTCGCTTACTCCTCTCTCTCTCCATTTACATTTTAGTCATTTAGCTTACGCTCTTATCCAGAGCGACTACATTTTTCATACTGTTCCCCTGTGGGAATCGAACCCACAACCCTGGCATGGCAAACGCCATGTTCTACCAACTGAGCCTCTCGCTCACTCACTCTCACACCTCCTTCTATACATTTTTGCTCCCTCCCCCAAAAATGGGAAAATAAACCTAATTTTCCACCACCATGCTAGAGTGGTTACTGCTACTTCCTGATGTTGTGCTCGTGCTCAGCCAGGGGTAAACAACAGCCTGCTGCAGTGTGCATCTTCCGGAATATATCTGAAAACGGTTGTGGAAAATCTAGTTTTATTAAGGCAGAAGACAGTACGCATATCCCCCCCCCCCAAAAAAAAAATCCAGCAGCACGCTATTAAAACTACTTAAGGAGGAAACGGATGTCTTTGCAGCCTGAATGGAGGATGTTTTATGTACGAACCGGTCCCAGAGGGATACCAGTGTTTTACCGGCTGGGTACATTACGCCTAGACGAAAGTGAAGATGTATCACCCACTGGCAGCTGTCTAGGCCTCTTCTCTCCTTTTTTTTCAATACTACTACCCTTTTATCAGAGGTGAGATGCATTCACACCATTAACTTAGTAGCCTTATCAACATGTAGATGACTTAACACATGGCTGGTTGTGTGATTGAATGTGTTGCACTTATGGAGTGTGTCCCTCCCTTCTGTCACCATAGAAATGGAATCCACTCATCACAGAATGTTGACTTTGAATGGGTGTGTCCATTCTAGTAACTATAATTCTTTGCCTACACATAATCTCTAGAGCAGCTCACCATTAGGATGACGCAGCACAGGTCCTATATTCCCTCAGGCTCCAGCACTGGAGATCATTTCACACCTGATACATTTCCTCATGTTGTCTGCCTGCCTCTGGGGAGGAGTGTGTTTTTCCCCTCTAGTTAATTGTCATTTCTGTAAACAACAAAATAAATTAGTTAAGATGTCCTCTTCCTGCTAACGCAGTCCATTAATAGCATTTTCTGCCATAAATGATGTTCTCCACAACCTGATCTTGCGTTTGATTCTTTAGTGGAAAACAAAGCTATAATAATAATTAGAATTCACATTTGCTTTTTCTGTCTCCATAGTGAGAGAAGCAGATTAGCTTTATTACAGGTCATACCAGGCGTCCTCATTGGCCAGGTGTGAGAAGGGCTCAACTCCTATAGAAAGGTGGTACTACTTCACTGAGTGACTGAAATGTATCTGGAGCCACCCTCCATCCTCTGGTTATACCAGCCTCTTCTACCCCCCCCCCCCTAGGAGTCGGGTTGGGGGGCTTGGAGGGGGCTAACCCATCAATGATTCATCCCCAGCATTCAACAACATTATTCCCACATTAAAATTGCATGGTGCCGTTAAACCTCTTTGTTCAGAGGTGTTTGATTCGGGCCCTGGGCACACCTCAGCACCGTTACACAAGACTGCCACAATCCATATCTGAGACTTTGAGATTTTAAGGGGGAGGGGTGTAGGAGAGGAGGAGGAGGGGTCTTTTGAGTAGATCTGAGGTACAGTATTTTGGAATTCAACAGTTTGTTGATCCAGATCCTATTTGATAGAGGTGTGTGTGTGTGGACATTGTTTTTCCAGTGAGCTCTGACCAAGCTGGCAGCATTCATAGTTACACATGAGACACAACATAACACATAATAATGAATGGAAGGTAAATCGGTGCCAAGTCCATAAGTGTGTTTAAACCTGCTCATTAAAGATCTGTCAGCGTATTTTGGTAGTTGGAGAAGCAAGAGGCAGTAGAGAACGGGTTGGAACGTCTACAAAATTAGAGCGTGTTAATTGACCTTACCACATAGTGGTGACCTTAGTACAAGTTGACCTAACAGGATCACTGTTTGCCTGGCCTTAACCTCAACACCTACTGTATGTACATGCCCTCAACCTTGAGACTGACTGAACATCCCAGTCAATTGTTTTTTTAAGGCCTCGTTAAGGACTCGTCATAACATTTGTGACACAGCAGTTTATTTTTCCTACATTTCACTCTGTGTCACCAAAAGTGAAGCACTTTCAAGTGCTACTTGTTCAAGGTCACTTTCAACGTGATGAAAGCAGAGTGTTGTGTTTTGGGTGCCGCTCTGGAGTGGCTGGGGAGAGGAGCACATGCAGTCCTCTCCAAAGTGATGATACCCCTCAAAAACCTTCTTTTACACACCCTCGCCCTATTTTCAAGTCTCAAACCACTGAGCCATCTAAAAACACCCAGCCCCAAACAGCCAATCTCCCAGTTCTTTAACCAAAGATTATAGTCTCTATCTCCACATGTGGAGGGGGGAAAGCATCCACCTATTCCCAGGAAGATGATTCCTTCCCCCTGGTAGGTACACACACACACACGCACACACACTTTCTATCTTGCCAGTCTTCCACAGCGAATGAGAAATGTGTCCAATATCCCTAGACGGGCAATAATGATCAGAAAGCAATAGAGGTGAGGTAGGTGGATAGATAGCACCTTGCCCTCCGATAGCCGTTTTGCTTGGGTTTGCACTTGTTAAGGGTGTGTATGGGTTTTACAGGTTCTGCTTTGCTGTTGTTTATCAGCAAGGCACTCCCATTACTTCTCATTGTTGCGGTGTTGACTTTTCGTCTATTGTCTGAGTTGCTCTGTTGTTGGCCAGGGCTAATGGCCGCTCCTTTAGCTGCCTTCAACCCGATCTCCTCTGACTCCCTGGGCTCCTTCAGTGTCTTTAAAGGTCTGTAGGACCTGGTGGAGGGAAGGAGCCATTAAAGATGATCTCAGAGCACACACACACCTGACATTAACACGCGGGCAGGCAGGCATGTAAACACACACAGAAGATCCGCAAGCTCACTCACTATTACACTGGAGAGATGGATAACAGAATGGTTTTGTCTTTTGAAAAGGAATGTTATTCTGCTGTGTGTGTGTGAGCCCATGACGGATGGAGAGTGCTGACATGTGCAGCTCAGTGGACTGCGAGACTGGACATGGCTAGACTCTCTCTCCTTCCCCCTCTTCCTCCTCAAAAAAATTGCACGTCACCTCCTCTCTGACATCAGAGGTAGCAGACCAAACATCAGCTGTATATTGGACCATTTCACCCAGGGCCAGTCAACCTATAGAAAGTCTTTGTGCTGGATGATTGACTGTTTGATTCGTCTATTAGTTTAATGGTGGGTTGTTGTGGGCTGGTGGTCATAGGAATGTTATTTTAACTTTGTTTGATCACTATCGGACAACCCATCTATCTGTGATTTCTAGCCTTCCTGTTACTGTTTCAGCCATAGAATAATTTAAGTTATATTTTAGAGTGTAGGTCAACGTTGTTGATTTGATTTATTTCCTCATTCAGTATTGTAGGCAAATTACACCCAAATTTCTCCTCAGTGGTTCAGTGTGTCTTTACTTCCATTCCAGTGCCTTCGGAAAGTATTCAGACCCCTTGACTTGTTCCACAATTTTTTTTTTTACCCCTTTTCTCCCCAATTTTTGTGGTATCCAATCGCTAGTAATTACTATCTTGTCTCATCGCTACAACTCCCGTACGGGCTCGGGAGAGACAGGTCGAAAGCCATGCGTCCCCCGAAGCACAACCCATCCAAGCCGCACTGCTTCTTAACACAGCGCGCCTCCAACCCGGAAGCCAGCCGCACCAATGTGTCGGAGGAAACACCGGATATCCCTACCGGCCAAACCCTCCCTAACCCGGACGACGCTAGGCCAATTGTGCGTCGCCCCACGGACCTCCCGCCACAGGAGTCGCAGGAGCGCGATGAGACAAGGATATCCCTACCGGCCGAACCCTCCCTAACCCGGACGATGCTAGGCCAATTGTGCGTCGCCCCACGGACCTCCCGGTCGCGGCCGGCTGCGACAGAGCCTGGGCGCAAACCCAGAGACTCTGGTGGCACAGCTAGCGCTGCGATGCAGTGCCCTAGACCAATGCGCCACCCGGGAGGCCCCCGACTTGTTCCACATTTTGTTACGTTACAGCCTTATTCTAAAATTGATGAGAGAAATTATGTAACCAATCTACATACAATACCCTACAATGACAAAGTGAAAACAGTCTTAAAAAATGTTTGCAAATGTATTGAAACACCTTATTTACATAAGTATTCAGACCCTTTGCTATGAGACTTAAAATTGAGCTCAAGTGCATCCTTGATGTTTCTACAACTTGATTGGAGTCCACCTGTGGTAAATTAACTTGATTTGACATGATTTGGAAAGGCACACACCTGTCTATATAAGGTCCCACAGTTGATAGTGCATGTCAGAGCAAAAACCAATCCATGAGGTCAAAGGAATTGTCCGTAGAGCTACGAGACAGGATTGTGTCAAGGCACAGATCTGGTGCAGGGTACCAAAACATTTCTGCATTATTGAAGGTCGCCAAGAACACAGTGGCCTCAATCATTCTTAAACGGAAGAAGTTTGTAACAACCTAGACTTGTCCTAGAGCTGGCCGCCCGGCCAAACTGAGCAATCAGGGGATAAGGGCCTTGGAGGAGACCAACAACCCAATGGTCACTCTGACAGAGCTCTAGAGTTCCTCTGTGGAGATGGCAGAACCTTCCAGAAAGACAACCATCTCTGCAGCACTCCATCAATTGGGCCTTTATGGTAGAGTTGCCAGACGTAAAGCCACTCCTCAGTAAAAGTCACATGACAGCCCGCTCCAGAGCGCTCAAGACCTTAGACTTGGGCAAAGGTTCACCTTCCAACCGGACAATGACCTTAAGCACACAGCCAATACAACTCAGGAGTGGCTTCAGGACAAGTCTCTGAATATTCTTGACTGTTCCAGCCAAAGACCGGACTTGAACACGATCGAACATCTCTGGAGCGACCTGAAAATAGCTGTGCAGCAACGCACCCCATCCAGCCTGACAGAGCTTGAGAGGATCTGTAGAGAAACTGGGGAGAAACTCCCCAAATACAGGTTTGTAGCGTCATACCCAAGAAGACTCGATGCTGTAATTGCTTCCAAAGGTGCTTCAACAAAGTACTGAGTAAAGGGTCTGAATACTTGTGTAAATAGTTTATTTTTGAATACATTTGTATAAATGTCCCCCCAAAAGGTTTTACTTTGTCATTATGGGGTATTGTGTGTAGATTGATGAGGGGGAAACATCTATGTAATCAATTTTAGAATAAGGCTGTTACATAACAAATTGCGGGAAAAGTCAAGTGGTATGAATACTTTATGAATGCACTGTATATTAGGCTGGTGTGTTTGATTCTAAACAGAGGAACAGTTTGGATCTCACTGTTCAGGGATCTTCCTTTACTTCACCAATCACACCAGCGCAGTGTAGCGATGAACGTGTTGCTAGGCAACTATACGAATCTAATGCCTAGTGACGCTTCAAAAAGTTGCATCGTTCGAACTGCCTGGTGGGAAGTGTGCAAGTTTACCAGCTCAAAATAACACTGCACTCTTACTATGTAATTATTTCTGGAGGGGTTTTCGCAGGAAAGTGTCATGTCTAAATGAATCTCCAAACTTAGGGCTTTGAGGCATTTCAAAGCAAAGCCAGACTTGGTTTATCTGTTTTAACTAGAAAAACCAACTGTGTCATAGCTTTCAAACTTCAAATGATCTTCCTTTGTCATTTTCAACTGTAAAGTCTTCAATGTTGCCCTCAATGTTGCCCTCTGGCGAACCACAAGACCAGCCTGTGGATTTAAAGGGGAATAACAGCAAAATGTGTCTGTTCCTAAACCCCTCTGACTCGTTGGACTGTCTGTCAAAGTGCTCACCTCTTTCACTCAGGGAGAGTGAGGTAAAGCTACGTCACATGGTTATACAGCCCCCTCCCACTCACTGCAGCGCTAGATAGAACTTTGTGGAATAACGCATATCTACAAAATAAATTACGTTCTGTCACAGCGGAAATACTAAATTCGGGAAGTCCAATCGATTATTTGATATGCCATATATGGTACATTTTATGTTATGAAGTTGCCCTTTTTTCTGATATCTCTGCCAAGCAAGGAGGACAGGAGACAACCTAATCCCGCCTCCCACTTTTACCTTGAAACCCTTTTGGACAGTTCACCTGCCTATCAACACTGTCCATCTCCCTTCTCTGACTGTAGGCTACATCCCTCGTTGCATGGTGTGATCAGATCATTACGGCAAAGTACAGCTACTAAAATGAGAGGGAAAGACTAGTGAGTGTTCACCATAACGTCCAAGTCATAGGATGACATGTATGGACTTAAAGGCTCATTTATGGAACTAATGTTTAATTTAGATTTGTAACTTTCCTATAGTAGCCAGTACACACATCCTTGTAAATTAATTTCCGTTACTAGATAGCCTAGGTACTGACGCATGCATCTATCGAAATGCGATTTATGCTCACTGTCCGAGTTTTCATTGAGCTAGATCAAATATGCAATTATTACATTGTATTATTAGCCTACATTAGTACGTTTTTTTTTTTTAATCGGTAGAATAGTGACAATCATTTGAAAGATGATGCATCGGCTTTCATTTGCAAGCCAATGCCAAATTGCCTTCCTCCAGTCAGCAAGATAATGTAGACAAATGTTATAAAATAAAGCCTATGTTTGCATCAAATACCCTACTCCTTGAATGTCACGTATTGATTATGTATAGCATACTTGATGACTGATGACCGGTGCAATCAACAGCTGCAGTGTTGCTCATTGTTTGGGGTGGGGGGAAAACTTTTTTTTTTTTTTTTTTTTTTGTATGTGCAAAATTGTCATCTGTAATGGTCGTTAGGATTTACATATGAAAACATGTACATTACTGTCAATGGGTACAGTAGGTGAAAAACATAGTTATGGCATCCGGGTGACCACTACAGAGGACATTTCTTGATAAGCTCTTATTTAATGTGATAAAAATGTTTATAGGCCTGACAACTCATTTAACTATTCCTGAGATATTCACTTACAAGAAACAATGTGACTATCAAACTCACCAAAATTATAATTAATAATTACACACACTACTTTTCAGATTTCATAAACTTGAGCTGTGTATGTTTGTGTACATCATGTGTGTCTGTGTGCGTGTCTGCTTGTGTGTCCTTTGTCCGTCTAGTATTGTAAATGTTAACTCTCTGTCTCTGTCAGGCTGGAGGAGGAGAAGGTCCATGCTGCATCCTTTGCTGAGGCTGAGGCCCAGGCCAGTGTGAAGGATGAGGTGGGTCGTATCCTGGAGCTGGAGAGAGCCACGACCCATAATACCCTGACGCAGGCTGTCATGAGGGAGAAGGTCAGCGCTGAGGACGAGAGGCTACGCACCCAGCTTTATGTAAGTCCCTAACCCCCTCCAACCGTTTCTCAACCCCAGGAGGTTAGAATTAAATGGCTGCACTGTTATTAGTGCAGTTCAGCAGGAACCAGTCATGTGTTTTTGTATTCTAGCTTGAATGCATAGAAATGACACTTATTTCATATTAAATATTGCTCCCTTCCATCGTTGGTTAAACACACACACACACACACACACACACACACACACACACACACACACACAGCCATATGTGGTAATTGACAGGTCACGACTGGAGCGGTGACACATGTCGGGTGTGTGAGCATAGCCGTGAACTGAAGTCTATAGAGCCGTCTGACCTGTGTGATCCCTTACACACACACACACAAGCAATAAAAGCATTTGCATTACACACTAATACAAATGTGTAACAGGACAAATATAAGCACCCACCAAATTATTGATTATTCTTACACACACACACACACACACGAATGAACATACACACACGCGCTAGCCCCTCAGAGACCTGAGAAATGAAGGGTTTCACTTCTACCATATCATTGTGATGATTACCACTATATTATTAGGTTAAACTGAAATTGATCTTCCTGCAGGGCCCTCTTGTATTTCACTGTCCCCTTATTTCCCTTATGATGTTGTGTCTGAGAAAGCCACCCTCATTTTAGAGAGTTATGGCTTTTATTTGCTGTAAATAGCCCTTGTAAACATATAGCAAGACCAACGTCATCCCTGCATTGCCTTGACAGCCAACAGATTCTCTCACAACAGGCACACACACACACACACACACACACACACACACACACACACACACACACACACACACACACACACACACACACACACACACAAGAACATCACGCTCCCCGGAGAACGGACCCTGTTTACAAACCTACGCTATTGATTATATAGCTCATTTCACACGCTCATCGCCGTAATAGAAAAATGAATCATTTTGGGGGCCGAGACGCCATGGCGTGCCACGATTCCACCACGCCGCGGGATGAGTGTATCAGGGATCCCTCGCTCGGAACGACGATCCAATCGAACATTAAAAAAGTGAGGGAGGTGGGGAGGAAGAGCGGGGACTCTATACGCCTTCAGCATCTGTGAAGAGAGCTGTTTTCTTCTTTGTCATCTTTAATTTAATGATTTTTTGGGGGAGGGAGCGAGGGAAAGGACCAGCCATGTATCTCCATGTGAGTCTCTGTCCTCTCTTGGTGCTGTTAAAATAATGTCCGGATAGCTCAGTTCAGTCATATGGACTGTAGTCCTGCCAACAACAAGTTGGTATGTGTTTACAACAACAAGTTGTCAGGGCTCCAGTTCTGTGGGCCATCGTGTTCCAAAAGATACTACAATGGGGAACGGAAGCAGGGCGGTAGCTCCACCTCCCTCTCTTTGAGAGTTCTGAGCAAGTCTGTGGGCCAAATGTCCCCTCCCCTTCTGAAATTCGCAAGATGTGAACACCTGTGAAATGGTGATTTGTCCAGATGATCAGTGAGGAAGAACCTGCGCTCTGGGATAAGGTTCAAGGTGAGACATCACGTCTGACAGACGTTAAGTTACCAGTACTGTTACATGCTTCTGTCCACCAGAGAGAACTATCAGTATACAGCAGTAATATTACTGTACTGTAGTACAGGTCACAGCTTCGGCAGTCCTCGTAGTACAGGTCACAGCTTCGGCAGTCCTTGTAGTACAGTTCACAGCTTCGGCAGTCCTTGTAGTACAGTTCACAGCTTCGGCAGTCCTCGTAGTACAGGTCACAGCTTCGGCAGTCGTTGTAGTACAGGTCACAGCTTCGGCAGTCCTCGTAGTACAGGTCACAGCTTCGGCAGTCCTCGTAGTACAGGTCACAGCTTCGGCAGTCCTTGTAGTACAGGTCACAGCAGCGGCAGTCGTTGTTGTACAGGTCACAGCTTCGGCAGTCCTCGTAGTACAGGTCACAGCTTCGGTAGTCCTCGTAGTACAGGTCACAGCAGCGGCAGTCGTTGTTGTACAGGTCCCAGCAGCGGCAGTCGTTGTTGTACAGGTCACAGCTTCGGCAGTCGTTGTAGTACAGGTCACAGCAGCGGCAGTAATAGAGAGGTTAACCCTGGGCCTTTACCATCTTTTAACACGCCCTCCCCAAGAGACTGGAGCTGGGTGTCCCAAGAGCCTGGAGCTGGGTGTGCCTGGAGCTGGGTGTCCCAAGAGACTGGAGCTGGGTGTTAAAATGAGTGGGTACGTGCAAATTGAGCACACACACTCTCTCACAGATATTTGCACACAGACAACATTCTTTTTTACACTTCTGTTTCTGTCTCTCTCACACTGGAGTAAAGAGCAGAAGAGGAGAGAAAGTCTGTTCTTTTAGCAGAAAGTGTGTGTGATTATTTCCCTGTTTGAGAATTCATTTAGAGTTCTGGAGTTTAATAGAATCCGAGGGGTTATCACCGAGTCTGCGCCTATTTTACTCACGTAATTGTCAAGGCTGTCAGTCCTCTCATATGCCCGCTGTTCTTTTCAGCTGGAAATGGACTTTTCCCTTTAAAAGACAGCCTAGTCGCCCGCCTTCTTCCCTCATTGTCATTTTTCGGTGTTAACTCTGGGACGGCTGTCTCTCTCTCCTCAGTGGCACGTCCCAATTGGCACCATATTCCCTTTCTAGTGCACTGCTTTTGTCACAAGTAGTGCAGTATAAAGGGAATAGGGTGTCATTTGGGATTCTACCAGTCTCTCTTCAGCCGCCAAGACTCTTCCCCAACTGTCTTTGAAGTAGCACAGTGCTTTAAAATGGGGAAAAAATAAGCAGTTTCATTACAGAAGTATGTTCACTCTGACTTCATGATTGATATTCAGAATAATGTACAGACACTCTGAATAATGTATTTCCCTGTAGACTTTTTAAATATGATGTTGGTATAGATAACATGGCGCATGTGAAATGCTTTGGTGATGACCCCTAACTGTGTATATGTACCGTTCCAACATGGGTCAATCAGTGTGTTACCTTTACATCGCACGACACGGACACAACATAACGCGTATGTAATGGGAAATGTAAAATTGTCGCAAATTATTTGAAAACGGGCCCTTGGGAGCAGCATGGTTGCTGTACTAAGCACACGTTATGGCCTAGATGGTGCTTTCAGAGATGATTTGTGAAATAATTTGCGTACCACCGCCCTGCACTTAGCAGAGCACATTTATCAAATCAATGCTCTCTGGTCATTGATAAAGCCCAGCTTGATCATTAATGGTGTTCCTATGGAACCAACATTTTACATTCAGCTAGAGCAGTGGTTTTCAACTTGTTGTGAAAAGTAATGTAAAACTGTTTATAATACAAATTATTTAAACAAACATCCATCTGTAATATATTTAATCTGCTACATTCACTGATAACATGAAGTCTAAATTTGACCGCTAAGATATTTAATGTAAAACAATTTTGACACTATGTGAATGGTGGTCCTCAAGCTTTTGATGGTGATTTGGTGGTTCCTAGAAAGGAAAAGGTTGGGAACCACTGAGCTAGAGGAAACTGTGCTACATTACCAGTTAGCGAAGCTTTAAATGTCTTCTCTATAAGCCCACACCACTGCAAGGACGCAACCCTTACGCTATTGTGGGATTTGGTTCTTAGCAAGCCTGTCTCTGGATCTACAAAAAGTGCTGCTTTGCTATTATAGCAAGTGTATTTTTTCCCCAATTATAAAGAAGCACCTTGGTTTTATTGTTAAATCTTGGGAAGAAAATACTGTGCTACACTGTTACAGCATATAACCAGAGAGAGAGGCTGGATGTATTCCATGGAGGAATGTCAGTGAAACTGGTTGTAAGGGGAGTGATTGGAATACTAGGTGATAGAGGATGAAGAGGGGATGGGAAGAGGAGAGCAGGTGAATAATATAGAGGATGAAGAGAAACAGAGTGGAGGAAGAGGAGAGCAGGTGAAGAAGATAGAGGATGAAGAGAAACAGAGTGGAGGAAGAGGAGTGCAGGTGAATAAGATAGAGGATGAAGAGAAACAGAGTGGAGGAAGAGGAGTGCAGGTGAATAAGATAGAGGATGAAGAGAAACAGAGTGGAGGAAGAGGAGTGCAGGTGAATAAGATAGAGGATGAAGAGAAACAGAGTGGAGGAAGAGGAGTGCAGGTGAATAATATAGAGGATGAAGAGAAACAGAGTGGAGGAAGAGGAGTGCAGGTGAATAATATAGAGGATGAAGAGAAACAGAGTGGAGGAAGAGGAGAGCAGGTGAATAATATAGAGGATGAAGAGAAACAGAGTGGAGGAAGAGGAGTGCAGGTGAAGAAGTAAAGACAGGGTATAGAGGCTAGCCTACATAAGCTCTACATAAATCAGGCTGGAGCGGTAGAGGAAGGCGCTAGTTGTGTTTTCTCTCCTCAGTCTCCTGATCTTACGAGGTATTGATTGGTCTTCTCATCAGGATGCATGTCACGTCGCCACGGCAGCAGGGCCCTATAGAGCCCCCGGTATATCACACACAGCGGTAGAGGTGTACTGTGCTCGAATGCTCCCCACGCCATCCTGTAATGGCCACACCGCCATGCCATTAGCCACCAATTATGCGGCCTTCCAGGAGAATTGCCTCGATGGCCATTTAAGCCTGAGTGGACACACACACACACACACACACACAAGGCTGTATAGGCTAGTAGCCTGGAGGTTCCTGTTTTATTTCTAACATTGATAGCCATATGCCTTGTGACTAAGAATAATTTCTGACTATAGAGTTCTGTGATTTGGAGGTTGACTGGAGGTTGACTTCCAAACTCAAAGCATGTGTTGTGTTTTTCTTTAGACCTTTGTGCTGCCTGTATCATGTGTTCAACCCACAGTATCTCTACGTAGTCCAGTACACAGACTTGAGGATCTGCGCCAGCTCATTCTCACACACCTATACTAGTCCCACTAGTCTCTTCAGAACATTTCAATTACCACCCCCCCGCTCCTATGACGTTAATAAAACCCATTCCCCCCGCGACGTTAATAAAACCCATTCCCCCTGCGACGTTAATAAAACCCATTCCCCCTGCGACGTTAATAAAACCCATTCCCCCTGCGACGTTAATAAAACCCATTCCCCCTGCGACGTTAATAAAACCCATTCCCCCTGCGACGTTAATAAAACCCATTCCCCCTGCTCCTAGACATTAATAAGACGTTTCCCCCTGACTTCCCACTTCTCTCTGCTTCCCTTGTGTAACTGTATTCCCCTAAGGCACAGGCGTCAAACTCATTCCACGGAGAGCCGAGTGTCTGCAGGTTTTTACTCCTCTCTTGTCTTTGATTGATCTGTTAAGGTCACTGATTAGTTAGGAAGCCCTCTCGCCTGGTTGTCTAAGTCTTTAATTGGACACAAATTTAAAGGAAAAAACTAAAAGCAGCAGATACTCCCCCATGGAAGGAGTTTGACACCCCTGCCCTAAGGTGTACTGCCGCCACGGTAATTTTAAACTAGGAAGCGCCAGGCATTGTTTATTGTTCTCTCAGCAGGCAGCAGCCTATAGCTGGGGAACATGCCACTGTGTGAAGGCTCACGTGTGTTCTGCCACTCAGGCGGATGTGTGTGTTAAAGTTGGAGGCAACATGGATAGAATGGGTTTCATTATAGAAAAAAGTCTTCAACTGTAGTACAGTCTTCTATAACCGGATGCCATGGAGTGGTTGAAAGGACGTGCGTTTTTTGATGGGAGTTTTCACTCTCGTAGAAATGAATATTTCATAACAAAAGCACGTCAAACAGTCCCGTTTGTTGTTGTTGATGAGTAAACAGTATGTTATTCAAGTGGAGTATTTTGCAGCCATTTGATGGTTAGTATCTCAGTCCTGAAGGAATGATGGGTTAAGTTCCACACAAAAAACACATAATTATTAATCTTGCTGATATGAATATGTGTGATGCCTGTGTAAGTTTTAAGCAAACCAGCACAGTACTTGACCAGTAGCAGTATGAATATTAGGCTAATCCACTTCAGTGTAGTCTAATCATGCTGTGAATGGTAACCAATGAGGAAGAGAAAAGGACATTGACATATGACATACGCCACCAGACAAAACAGGTTCACAGTCTGCATGTCCGTCCATGTGTCTGCTCCTCAATGAAATCTCAGACTTCGCCATCCCTTTTTGCTTTTCAACGATTCTTGCCCTCCGGAGTCGAAAACTCTCAGAACAGCCAATCAATCACGAGCCACACCATTCCAGTCCAGACACAGGCTCAACCCTAAGGCAGACATTTCAATCAAACCCAGAGTCATCCATCTTGAGCTCCACGGGTCCACACATTTGTGATTTGTCAAAGAGTCCCCCTCAAAAAAGCCCTCCTTTTAAAATATACGCTTAAGAAAGTGTAAAATGGCCGCCCTTTCTTCACTTCCGTTAAGAAGTCGGTGGAATAGCAGCAGGTGTTTGCTTTTTTCATAACGCCGTCACCAGTCGCATTGCTTTTATGTGACGTGAAGAACAAACGGTGGTTGATTTCGAGACAGTTATTTGAAGGCTCCTCTGAACAGAAATATAGAATGGACCTCCAAGCCTGTGGATTGTTATCCCATCTCATATGTTGCATCCAATTATACACTCCTGTTGTTTATCCTCCCACTATAACTGAATGGATCACGATTACTGTTGTCATAGTTGTCAGTATCTTATTATCTTGATGATGGCAGTCTGGTGATATAATGGCAGTCTGAAGCGCTAGCCAGGTTATATCTCTGTCTTTGTCTGCCCTATCAATATAACCAGGCTTTAATGTGAGTTGGCATGAAGTCCTTTCTTCTCTAGCTAACAGTGGGGTTTAATGTAACGCGTGACGACTGCTCTCCCTCGGTCTCCCTCAAGCCCATCTTCTCTCCCTGCCAGCGTAAAATCTACCTATGCTCCAGTTAAACTGTCTTCATTTGATGCTCGGCTGGCCTGAAAATGACTTCTGTTAAGCTTACACAACCACCACCCCTCTCCCACTCTTCTCTCTTCCCCTTTCTCTTTCTCTCCTTCCCTCTCTTCCTTAATAAAAGTGCCGTCTCCAGCAAATGTCCCCTTTTGCAAAAACGTGTACTTCAAATGCTGTTGCGTTTTACATACAGCCTACTGGGCCCTGCTGATAATGGACCACCATTTAATTTCCCAGGTATTAGAGGAGACTTGCTGGGTTTTGAATTGGATGGACTTGTAGGTGGCATTTGAAAAACAGCGTTCCCACCAGGGAGCAAGAGAAATCCATGGAGCAAATCCAGTTCCATGTCTTTAGTTTGGAGTCAGATAAAGAGGGGAAGAATCCAGCTCCATGTCTTTAGTTTGGAGTCAGATAAACAGGGGAAGAATCCAGCTCCATGTCTTTAGTTTGGAGTCAGATAAACAGGGGAAGAATCCAGCTCCATGTCTTTAGTTTGGAGTCAGATGAACAGGGGAAGAATCCAGCTCCAGGTCTTTAGTTTGGAGTCAGATAAACAGGAAGAATCCAGCTCCATGTCTTTAGTTTGGAGTCAGATAAACAGGGGAAGAATCCAGCTCCATGTCTTTAGTTTGGAGTCAGATAAACAGGGGAAGAATCCAGCTCCATGTCTTTAGTTTGGAGTCAGATAAACAGGGGAAGAATCCAGCTCCATGTCTTTAGTTTGGAGTCAGATAAACAGGAAGAATCCAGCTCCATGTCTTTAGTTTGGAGTCAGATAAACAGGGGAAGAATCCAGCTCCATGTCTTTAGTTTGGAGTCAGATAAACAGGGGAAGAATCCAGCTCCATGTCTTTAGTTTGGAGTCAGATAAACAGGGGAAGAATCCAGCTCCATGTCTTTAGTTTGGAGTCAGATAAACAGGAAGAATCCAGCTCCAGGTCTTTAGTTTGGAGTCAGATAAACAGGAAGAATCCAGCTCCAGGTCTTTAGTTTGGAGTCAGATAAACAGGGGAAGAATCCAGCTCCAGGTCTTTAGTTTGGAGTCAGATAAACAGGGGAAGAATCCAGCTCCATGTCTTTAGTTTGGAGTCAGATAAACAGGGGAAGAATCCCGCTCCATGTCTTTAGTTTGGAGTCAGATAAACAGGGGGAGAATCCAGCTCCATGTCTTTAGTTTGGAGTCAGATAAACAGGGGAAGAATCCAGCTCCATGTCTTTAGTTTGGAGTCAGATAAACAGGGGAAGAATCCAGCTCCATGTCTTTAGTTTGGAGTCAGATAAACAGGGGAAGAATCCAGCTCCATGTCTTTAGTTTGGAGTCAGATAAACAGGAAGAATCCAGCTCCATGTCTTTAGTTTGGAGTCAGATAAACAGGAAGAATCCAGCTCCATGTCTTTAGTTTGGAGTCAGATAAACAGGGGAAGAATCCAGCTCCATGTCTTTAGTTTGGAGTCAGATGAACAGGGGAAGAATCCAGCTCCAGGTCTTTAGTTTGGAGTCAGATAAACAGGGGAAGAATCCAGCTCCATGTCTTTAGTTTGGAGTCAGATAAACAGGGGAAGAATCCAGCTCCAGGTCTTTAGTTTGGAGTCAGATAAACAGGGGAAGAAGACTACTACTACATGGTTTAATACGAGAGGCAAATCTGCTCCGCTTGCATCCAATAGAATATAGTCTGTCTTGTGACAGACAGACTGTCACAATAATGGAAAGGGGTATGCTAGATTTGGTTCTATGCTAGTTAGTTCTGCGTTCCCAGATGAGAATATATGTCTCTTTCAGAAACCTCTTCAACTGTATATTCCTTAACCTTGTGCGCTATGGTTGCGCATATGTAACATCTGGAGTTAGGTTTAGTCAGTCATGTTAGCAGTGTGTCCTTGGTTTTAGCTGTCAGTCATGTTATCAGTGTGTCCTTGGTTTTAGCTGTCAGTCATGTTAGCAGTGTGTCCTTGGTTTTAGCGGTCAGTCATGTTAGCAGTGTGTCCCTGGTTTTAGCTGTCAGTCATGTTAGCAGTGTGTCCTTGGTTTTAGCTGTCAGTCATGTTAGCAGTGTGTCCTTGGTTTTAGCGGTCAGTCATGTTAGCAGTGTGTCCTTGGTTTTAGCTGTCAGTCATGTTAGCAGTGTGTCCTTGGTTTTAGCTGTCAGTCATGTTAGCAGTGTGTCCTTGGTTTTAGCTGTCAGTCATGTTAGCAGTGTGTCCTTGGTTTTAGCGGTCAGTCATGTTAGCAGTGTGTCCTTCAGAAGCCAGTCAGTCTGTCTCATTCCTCTGCCACTGGAGGTGCTGCTCTTTCTGCTAACCTGCCTCTCTTTATCTGGGGGACTCACAAGGGCTTTATGTGTTGGAGTCCAAAAGTGTGTGTGTGTGTGTGTGTCAGCGCTATTAGGCACCTGACATCCAATCAAAGGATATGAATCCCTGCTGTGTGTGTGTGTGTGTGTGCGTGCGTGCGTATGCCACATTTTCTCTCTGGGAGTGCCTGTTGACTAGCCATGACTTACTGCCCACTGTGCCCTGGTCCATCCAGACATCCAGACTGTGATGCCCACACGCGGTGCCAATGTGTCAGCGCCAGTATTTGGTCAGACAGAGGTCAGACCTAATTGGCAGGACCTGTGGCTGGCACGGGCAGTGGCGGCTGCGGCTGCCTCACCCCAGCAGCTAATTGGCATGGCTGGCTGCCAGAAAGCGGGCAGCTGATCTATGGCTGGCTGGGATTGATGGATGAATGCAGGTGTCAGGAAAGCTGCTTTCTGACAGAGCGCTTGTAAAGTCAATTTACAGCCTCGGAAGCAACGGGCGGCTGCAGTGCGGGTGATGTTGAAGTATTTTTGAAACGCTAGTTATTGTAGAAGTGTCTGAAGCTGAGATGGAATCAGAATCAGCCTTGCTCAAGAGGGATCTGGAAACAGATGGTGTATGAATATTTTTCCTCACCTTTTTGTTTTGTTATGCGTTGTCTTTTTTGGCGTTTTACATTAGAAGAATCTAAAATTCTCTTGGCAGATTAATGGCACAGAGTAACAGCGTGGTTATTAAACTGCTCTGATAATTGCTGCAAGCCCCATGAGACATTGCCCGCCGCTCCTTAATTGTCTAGCTGTTGAGTGTCCGAACGTTAGGGAAGCGAGCAGGAGTGAGAAGTCTAGTGGGCCAGATGGGTCACTGTTCTGTTAGTGTTAAGTGTGTGTGTTGCGCAGTGAACTCCCTCGTACACCCAGGCGACCAGCGTTCGCTCCGCACTCTCCGGGCTTGTTTGTTAGCTTGTTTTTTCCTTCTCGCTTCTCCCTCATGGTTTAACTGCAGGATAAATCATATTAATGAGTCTGTTTGGAAGTGAACAGTTGGCCTAGCTAATGACACTAGATCTTTTTAAGGGGAGAGAGTTATGTGGAGGTTGCAGGGTGTACACCAGAGGTATTGGAACCATATGGAGAGGGTGAGGAAGTGCTGAGGTATTGAGTGATGGATGGGAGAAGAATGGACAGATGTAGAAGGGAGGGAAACCAGAGGTGAATAAGTAACGTGGATGAACACACAGCAAGCGAGTAAGAAAGTGAAAGTGGAGGTCTATTGAAGCAGTCAGCCAGCCAGTGGAGGTCTATTGAAGCAGTCAGCCAGCCAGTGGAGGTCTATTGAAGCAGTCAACCAGCCAGTGGAGGTCTATAGAAGCAGTCAGCCAGTCAGTGGAGGTCTATAGAAGCAGTCAGCCAGTCAGTGGAGGTCTATAGAAGCAGTTAGCCAGCCAGTGGAGGTCTATAGAAGCAGTTAGCCAGCCAGTGGAGGTCTATTGAAGCAGTCAACCAGCCAGTGGAGGTCTATTGAAGCAGTCAACCAGCCAGTGGAGGTCTATAGAAGCAGTTAGCCAGCCAGTGGAGGTCTATAGAAGCAGTTAGCCAGTCAGTGGAGGTCTATAGAAGCAGTCAGCCAGCCAGTGGAGGTCTATTGAAGCAGTCAGCCAGCCAGTGGAGGTGTATTGAAGCAGTCAGCCACCCAGTGGAGGTCTATTGTAGCGGTCAGTCAGCTACCCAGTGGAGGTCTATTGAAGCAGTCAGCCAGCCAGTGGAGGTCTATTGAAGCAGTCAGCCAGCCAGTGGAGGTCTATTGAAGCAGTCAGCCAGACAGTGGAGGTCTATAGAAGCGGTCAGTATGGTGATTTTTCAGTAGCATATTGTGAAGTAATAATGTAATGAAACAGAATCATTAAAAGCTTTAAAGGAACCTGTAACCACACCTGTATAGCATAACAAAAGCCAATATACAAAAGAAATAGACACACATTGTAATCCAGATGCATGCCTGGATAACAAATGTCATAAAAATTAATGTACTTATGACTATAGCCTGGTGGGTGCTGATATAATCTATATAATGAATTTACTTGTGACTGCAGCCTGGTAGAGGCCCCTATAATTTTTTTAACCAAACTGTCAGTTGCGCCACAAATATAATCGGTTCAGTGATTTATAGAGGCGGGGAAAAAGCCTGCCTCAAAGAAGAACTACGGGTGTGAAAACAATAGTGGCGCGAAGCCAAATATAATTGATCATTAACATAAGGAGGAGTAACTGTATGTGTTGTAAGGATGGAAACTGTATAAAAGGAGTGTGCCGAGGCTGGGAAGACAGTTGATCCATGGACCAGCTCGGCTTGTTACTTTGTAATAAAGTCTACCTTGAATTCACAAGTTCCAGTATCTGAGAAATATTATTGGACCAATATTTCTACGACATCAGGCAGTGGAGGTCTATTGAAGCAGCCAGTGGAGGGCTATTGAAGCGGCCAGCCAGCCAGCGTAGGTCTATTGTAGCGGCCTGCCAGCCAGCCAGCGGAGGTCTATTGTAACGGCCGGGCAGCGGAGGTCTATTGTAGCGTCCAGTCAGCCAGCCAGCGGAGGTCTATTGTAGCGGCCTGCCAGCCAGCCAGCGGAGGTCTATTGTAGCAGTCAGCCAGCGGAGGTCTATTGTAGCGCCCAGTCAGCCAGGGGAGGTCTATTGTAACGGCCGGGCAGCCAGCCAGCGGAGATCTATTGTAGCGGCCTGCCAGCCAGCCAGCCAGCGGAGGTCTATTGTAACGGCCGGGCAGCGGAGGTCTATTGTAGCGTCCAGTCAGCCAGCCAGCGGAGGTCTATTGTAGCAGTCAGCCAGCCAACAGAGGTCTATTGTAGCGTCCAGTCAGCCAGCCAGCGGACGTCTATTGTAGCGGCCAGTCAGCCAGCGGAGGTCTATTGTAGCGTCCAGTCAGCCAGCCAGCGGAGGTCTATTGTAGCGTCCAGTCAGCGGAGGTCTATTGTAGCGTCCAGTCAGCCAGCCAGCGGAGGTCTATTGTAGTGTCCAGTCAGCCAGCCAGCGGAGGTCTATTGTAGCGTCCAGTCAGTCAGCCAGCGGAGGTCTATTGTAGCGTCCAGTCAGTCAGCCAGCGGAGGTCTATTGTAGCGTCCAGTCAGCCAGCCAGCGGAGGTCTATTGTAGCGTCCAGTCAGCCAGCCAGCGGAGGTCTATTGTAGCGTCCAGTCAGCCAGCCAGCGGAGGTCTATTGTAGCATCCAGTCAGTCAGCCAGCGGAGGTCTATTGTAGCGTCCAGTCAGTCAGCCAGCGGAGGTCTATTGTAGCGTCCAGTCAGTCAGCCAGCGGAGGTCTATTGTAGCGTCCAGTCAGTCAGCCAGCGGAGGTCTATTGTAGCGTCCAGTCAGTCAGCCAGCGGAGGTCTATTGTAGCGTCCAGTCAGTCAGCCAGCGGAGGTCTATTGTAGCGTCCAGTCAGCCAGCGGAGGTCTATTGTAGCGTCCAGTCAGCCAGCCAGCGGAGGTCTATTGTAGCGTCCAGTCAGCCAGCCAGCGGAGGTCTATTGTAGCGGTCAGCCAGCCAGCGGAGGTCTATTGTAGCGGTCAGCCAGCCAGCGGAGGTCTATTGTAGCGTCCAGTCAGCCAGCGGAGGTCTATTGTAGCGTCCAGTCAGCCAGCCAGCGGAGGTCTATTGTAGCGTCCAGTCAGCCAGCGGAGGTCTATTGTAGCGTCCAGTCAGCCAGCGGAAGTCTATTGTAGCGGTCAGCCAGCGGAGGTCTATTGTAGCGGTCAGCCAGCCAGCCAGCGGAGGTCTATTGTAGCGTCCAGTCAGTCAGCCAGCGGAGGTCTATTGTAGCGTCCAGTCAGTCAGCCAGCGGAGGTCTATTGTAGCGGTCAGCCAGCCAGCGGAGGTCTATTGTAGCGGTCAGCCAGCCAGCGGAGGTCTATTGTAGTGGTCAGTCAGCCAGCGGAGGTCTATTGTAGCGGTCAGCCAGCGGAGGTCTATTGTAGCGGTCAGCCAGCCAGCGGAGATCTATTGTAGCGGTCAGCCAGCGGAGGTCTATTGTAGCGGTCAGCCAGCCGCTGCGTCGGCAGCACCAGCGTGAGGTCCCAATGTCACCAGCACATCCTGAGGGCATCCATTTGTTTTTCTCTCTCTCTTTTTTTTCTTTCTCTGTCAACCCCTCCATTGTCTTCCCTCACTGCATCACTTTGACCCTCTGCAGATTGTTTCCCCCCTCTTTCTTTCTGTTGTTCCCAGTCCCCCTGGGGAATCTCTCCTCCTGAAGGCAGTAAACCTGTTCCTTCACGTCATACAGTGTGTCCTCTACACTCAGGTCAAGGCCTGCGTCCCAAATGGCACCCTATTCCCTACATTTTGCACTAGAGCTCAGGTCCAAAGTAGTGTACTTTTTCATGGATGAGCTGCCATTTGAGACACAACCGGGGAGTTCTCTGCCTCCCCACCACTCTGTATCCCTAGTGTCTTTTTCTCCCCATTGTTGTGGATGGCTCCTTATAGCCCTGGCCCTAGTTTGGTCTTTGTGTGGTTGTTGTCCACACATCAGGACCACGGAGGTAATGAACAACCAGGGCCTCCTCAGACACTAGCGCCTGTTGA
Organism: Salvelinus fontinalis; assembly: GCF_029448725.1. Taxonomy (NCBI): domain Eukaryota; kingdom Metazoa; phylum Chordata; class Actinopteri; order Salmoniformes; family Salmonidae; genus Salvelinus; species Salvelinus fontinalis. The sequence continues at coordinate 216,897 of NW_026600466.1, forward strand.
AAGTGACAGATTGGTGGGATCCTCCTGAAGTCCCCCCCTTTCCACAAGCCCCTGGGGAGCCGAGACGGAGATGAAGGCAACTCAAACGCAGGATTATCAGTCAGGATTATCAGTCAGGATTATCAGTCAGGATTATCAATCAGTCGGTTTACAACACGAGTGGCTGATCAGCTAATGACTCAATGTAATATTGATCATTTTACCAAGCATGAGCAGTTCAGTGATATTCCTTAAAGTGTTCCAAATGGATGGAAATTAATTGAGTTATGTTCCTAACTAGCCTAGACGTTTTAGTTATGGTGTTCATTAGGAACATGGCATCTTGCTGAAAAGCACCCTAAAGTAGTCCTCTATCAATACCAAGGCACATATTTCTCTTTAAAAATGTCTTTATTCTTACTATTTTCTGCATTATAGAATAATAGTGAAGACATCAACACTATCAAATAACACTTAGAATCATGTAGTAACCAAAAAAAGTGTTAAACAAATCCAAATATATTTTACTACTTCAAAGTAGCCACCCTTTGCCTTGACAGCTTTGTCTTCACTAATATTCTCCAATGTAGAAAACAGTAAAAATAAAGAAAAACCCTTGAAAGAGTAGGCGTGTCCAAACTTTTGACTGGTACTGTATATGAAACACATTCCATTTCAATGTGCTTGAATGTGCTTTGCTATCTTTTATTATGAGCCGTTCTCCCCTCCGCAGCCTCCTGTGGTCTGTATTGATCTTAATGTCACATAGTGAGACACTAGGGGCAGCAGGGTCTAGGTGAGACACCAGGGGGCAGGGCCGGGGGGTAACATCTTTCTATCAGCCCCCATCAGTGATTTAAGGACAGCTGCTGTAGACCAGGCCTAATGTGAGCTCTACTCACAGCCATTGAGCTAGTGACTGAGGAGCGAAAGTTCATTTTTATTCACTGTCCTTAAACAAGCACACACACAAAGCACACACGCCCTCTGTCCTGCCCAGGTCTGCCCTTTGACCTCCAGAGGCATCCTTATCCATTACTCACTGCTCCAGACTGACACACACGGTGGGACAGACACTTAGGCCTGTGGGTCTCAGCCACACCTCGATGACGTTCGTGTGTGTGTGTGTGTGCGGCATCCGTGGCGTGCTTGCATATGTCGGGAAAGTTGAATGAATTAAATGTAACTCTCCTTTGTGTGTGAGGGGCAAAGGGAGTTTCCGTTGATTACTGGCCATCGTATATCTGCCATCATTATAGGTGTCCTATATAACCTGTCCTAGAGAGAGTAATAGCTGGTGATGAACTTCACCGCTCCTCTGTAGAACTCTGCCTCTTAAGTCTAATTAGCAAGGTGGTAGAATGACTTTAGTGGGGAGAGTCAATGGACTCCTAACAGAAGGGCTGCTCTCTCCTGATGTTTAAGAGCCACTCAGTGTAATATGTTGCTGTAATGCTGCCAGTAAGAGAGACATCGTATCCTCTGCCATCATGTTGATTTGATCTGTGGATGATGCCATTAAAGGTGGTGGTGGGTGATGTGGTGTATTGGGTTTAGGAGGTGGTTTGTGTGTGTGTGTGGGTGGGTGGGTGGGTGGATGTCTAGTGAATGGAGTGTGGGAAAGTGTTTGTGTGCATATCTGTGCATGGTGAATGAAGTGTGTGTGTGTGTGTGCGCATATCTGTGCATGGTGAATGAAGTGTGTGTGTGTGTGCATATCTGTGCATGGTGAATGAAGTGTGTGTGTGGTAGTGAAGTTGTTTGTCGGCACTGCTCGTTTGTTATTGATTGACTAGTCTTCAAATATTCACCTCGTCCAAATTTGACAACCCAAATTCACCTCTCTTTCTGCCATGTTCATCCATATTCATTGACCTGCACTGGACACCCTCTTTTTCTCTCCCCCTCTCTCTCTCTCTCAATCTCTCTCTGTCCCTCTCCTCCCTTCATCTCTCACTTCCCTCACACCACCTCTGTTCCTCAGCCGATTGACACCAGCCAGCGGTCACATTGGCCTGACCCCTGCCCCTTTGCCTGCTGGAGTGGACAGGGCACTGCATCAGAATTAGTTTGTCACCGGGCCCTGTCAAGCAGCTCCGTGATGTATGGGCCCCACCGTGCAACTCTGACCTGTGTGTTGTACCGGTCATTTAGATGGGCTGCCTGAGTGAGAGAGCATTGATTATGATGTAGTGAGGGATGGGGCCAGTCATAGACAGACTCAGCAGTGGTCAAAGACTGAGAGAAGGTTGTGGAAGAAGTGGTTCCAATTTAGTGTGCTTTGTTTGCAATGCCATCATATACAAGGCTGTCATCAAAGCGTTATGTTAATTAGTTCTGTAATTGTAGCTAAACCGAGGGAGTTATCTTTCAGCGTGTGCAAAAGTTGGGAGAGCGTATGAATACTGACTAGAAATGGTGTGTACATGCTTATGAGGTAATGCAGGTCTCCATCACGTTCCCTAACGCTCTCAGCTCTCAATGCGGCAGTTATTTTTATTTCCGCTCTTTACCTTCCTTTAGAAGTCTTTAAAGAGTGAGGGAGTTGGAATGAAAGTCGGCTCCTGACACAGCACATTGTGCTTGTGACACACACACACACACACACACACACACACACACACACACACACACACACACACACACACACACACACACACACACACACACACTGTTTGCATTTTTGCCCCCTTCACACAGCAGCCAAACTGCAGCACTCTGCTAATTAAAAAACATGGCTGCCTCTTATTTATTCGCCGGCAGCTAATTGATATTCAGCGAGACGTTGAGCCCCCTAAACGATGTTTAATCTGACCATAGGGTCTCTAAGGCCTGCTCTGTCAGCCAGATGCAGACAGTATGGATACAGTATGAGAACAGTTTGTGTAACTACTGTACCTTCACTTTGGTGTCATGTCCAGGGATGGTTTCCCAAACGCATTGTAGCACCTAGATCACGTTTCATCCATTTAGTTTAGTAATTAAGAGGATCTTAGTGCTACGATGCTTTTGGGAAATCAACCCTGGACATGGTCCCAAACAACATGAGAGGATATGTCTATTTTAGTTCCTCTTGGTCTTTACTTTTCTCTCTCTTTATTTCTTTCTCTCTCTTGCTCTCTTGGTTCTCACAACTTCCTCTCTTTCTCTGTCCCTCCTGAGTGCCACATGTCAGAGGAACGGTGGCCAGCCTGACGGCTCACTATGAGGGCCGGGCCACATGTCAGAGGAGCGGTGGCCAGCCTGACGGCTCACTATGAGGGCCACATGTCAGAGGAGCGGTGGCCAGCCTGACGGCTCAATTGGAGGGCCACATGTCAGAGGAGCGGTGGCCAGCCTGACGGCTCACTATGAGGGCCACATGTCAGAGGAGCGGTGGCCAGCCTGACGGCTCACTATGAGGGCCACATGTCAGAGGAGCGGTGGCCAGCCTGACGGCTCACTATGAGGGCCACATGTCAGAGGAGCGGTGGCCAGCCTGACGGCTCACTATGAGGGCCACATGTCAGAGGAACGGTGGCCAGCCTGATGGCTCACTATGAGGGCCACATGTCAGAGGAGCGGTGGCCAGCCTGATTGCTCACTATGAGGGCCGCGCCACATGTCAGAGGACCGGTGGCCAGCCTGACAGCTCACTATGAGGGCCACATGTCTGAGGAGCGGTGGCCAGCCTGACAGCTCACTATGAGGGCCACATGTCAGAGGAGCGGTGGCCAGCCTGACGGCTCACTATGAGGGCCATATGTCAGAGGAGCGGTGGCCAGCCTGACAGCTCACTATGAGGGCCGGGCCACATGTCAGAGGAGCGGTGGCCAGCCTGACAGCTCACTATGAGGGCCACATGTCAGAGGAGCGGTGGCCAGCCTGACGGCTCACTATGATAAATCACCTTTTATCCAACCTTTTCATTCTCCCTCACTCTTCCCTTTTTCAAGTTTGCTTCCATTTTCTTTCTTTCTCCACTTCACCCCCTTCTCTCTCCCCCCTACAGCCTTTTCATTAGAGGAACAAAAGGGGATCGGTGGTCATGGAAGTCTGTCCCATTGTTTGGGCTTTAGTATGATTAGATTATCTTTAGGGCCACTGAATGGGGTTAATCAGTGGGAAGTAATCCTGACTGTGTGTGTCGTCTGAATTAGGCCATATGAACTACTGTAGTCCAAAGAGACACTCTTAACACCTGCTACACGATCACACACACAGAGAAGAAAAACAAAGTCCCTGGACACATTTCTGTCACTGCTTCCCTTTTTTAATGTCCCTTTTACTACGCATTTCTCTCTACCCACTCTGTGAGCACAGCTGCTCTGCTGGGTGTGTGCTGTGTGTGTGTTTGGGATCAGTTTGTGTGTTGACGTGTCTGAGCCATGTTTGTGTCTGGGCGTGTGTGTTTCTTTTGTCTTTCTCCATCTGTAATCATGGTGATACAAAGTCCTACCCGCCCCTCTCAGATGTCTCAAGCTTGATTGAGCTGTGGAAGGGAGACAGTGTTTTGGCACACAGGTTTGGGCTGCCCAGTACGCTATTACATTTCATGGAGCACGTCTTCTGACAGTCACGCATTGCACAGCTCAGTCAGTCAGTCAATTTAGTTCAATCTTTCTGTCAGTCAACTTAGGTCAGTCTTTCTGTCAGTCAATTTAGTTCAGTTAGTCTGTATGTCTTTCAAGTCAGTTAGTCAGTCGTGTCTGCTAGTCTGTCAGTCAAGTCCGTTAGTCAGTAAAGTCACTCTGTATTTTAGTCAGTCAGAATAGGTCCCATATAGGCTATTGAGACTGTGGCTTCACTATAATAATATCTAATATCTACCCACCACTGCCCTCGCTTCATACTCGTCGCCAAACCCACTGGCTCCAGGTCATCTACAAGACCCTGCTAGGTAAAGTCCCCCCTTATCTCAGCTCGCTGGTCACCATAGCAGCACCCACCTGTACCCAACACGCGCCTCAGCAGGTATATCTCTGGTCACCCCCAAAACCAATTCATCCTTTGGCCGCCTCTCCTTCCAGTTCTCTGCTGCCAATGACTGGAACGAACTACAAAAATCTCTGAAACTGGAAACACTTATCTCCCTCACTAGCTTTAAGCACCAGCTGTCAGAGCAGCTCATAGATTACTGCACCTGTACATAGCCCATCTATAATTTAGCCCAAACAACTACCTCTTTCCCTACTGTATTTATTTATTTTGCTCCTTTGCACCCCATTATTTCTACTTTGCACATTCTTCCACTGCAAATCAACCATTCCAGTGTTTTACTTGCTATATTGTATTTACTTCGCCACCATGGCCTTTTTTTGCCTTTACCTCCCTTATCTCACCTCACTTGCGTGTAGACTTATTTTTCTACTGTATTATTGACTGTATGTTTGTTTTACTTCGTGTAACTCTGTGTTGTTGTATGTGTCGAACTGCTTTGCTTTATCTTGGCCAGGTCGTAATTGTAAATGAGAATGTGTTCTCAACTTGCCTACCTGGTTAAATAAAGGTTAAATTAAAAAAAAAAAATAATAATAATATGCAATGGAATTCTGACTGACCCTGAGCCTCACAACGGCCCTCAGTAGAATAGTAGCTGTCGCCTTCACAACGGCCCTCAGTAGAATAGTAGCTGTCGCCTTCACAACGGCCCTCAGTAGAATAGTAGCTGTCGCCTTCACAACGGCCCTCAGTAGAATAGTATTTGTCGCCTTCACAACGGCCCTCAGTAGAATAGTAGCTGTCGCCTTCACAACGGCCCTCAGTAGAATAGTAGCTGTCGCCTTTACAACGGCCCTCAGTAGAATAGTAGCTGTCGCCTTTACAACGGCCCTCAGTAGAATAGTAGCTGTCGCCTTCACAACGGCCCTCAGTAGAATAGTAGCTGTCGCCTTCACAACGGCCCTCAGTAGAATAGTAGCTGTCGCCTTTACAACGGCCCGTAGTAGAATAGTAGCTGTCGCCTTCACAACGGCCCTCAGTAGAATAGTAGCTGTCGCCTTCACAACGGCCCTCAGTAGAATAGTAGCTGTCGCCTTCACAACGGCCCTCAGTAGAATAGTAGCTGTCGCCTTTACAACGGCCCTCAGTAGAATAGTAGCTGTCGCCTTCACAACGGCCCTCAGTAGAATAGTAGCTGTCGCCTTCACAACGGCCCTCAGTAGGATAGTAGCTGTCGCCTTCACAACGGCCCTCAGTAGAATAGTAGCTGTCGCCTTTACAACGGCCCTCAGTAGAATAGTAGCTGTCGCCTTCACAACGGCCCTCAGTAGAATAGTAGCTGTCGCCTTCACAACGGCCCTCAGTAGAATAGTAGCTGTCGCCTTCACAACGGCCCTCAGTAGAATAGTAGCTGTCGCCTTCACAACGGCCCTCAGTAGAATAGTAGCTGTCGCCTTCACAACGGCCCTCAGTAGAATAGTAGCTGTCGCCTTTACAACGGCCCTCAGTAGAGTAGTAGCTGTCGCCTTCACAACGGCCCTCAGTAGAATAGTAGCTGTCGCCTTCACAACGGCCCTCAGTAGAATAGTGGCTGTCGCCTTTACAACGGCCCTCAGTAGAATAGTAGCTGTCGCCTTCACAACGGCCCTCAGTAGAATAGTATTTGTCGCCTTCACAACGGCCCTCAGTAGAATAGTAGCTGTCGCCTTCACAACGGCCCTCAGTAGAATAGTAGCTGTCGCCTTCACAACGGCCCTCAGTAGAATAGTAGCTGTTGCCTTCACAACGGCCCTCAGTAGAATAGTAGCTGTCGCCTTCACAACGGCCCTCAGTAGAATAGTAGCTGTCGCCTTCACAACGGCCCTCAGTAGAATAGTAGCTGTCGCCTTCACAACGGCCCTCAGTAGAATAGTAGCTGTCGCCTTTACAACGGCCCGTAGTAGAATAGTAGCTGTCGCCTTCACAACGGCCCTCAGTAGAATAGTGGCTGTCGCCTTTACAACGGCCCTCAGTAGAATAGTAGCTGTCGCCTTCACAACGGCCCTCAGTAGAATAGTAGCTGTCGCCTTCACAACGGCCCTCAGTAGAATAGTAGCTGTCGCCTTTACAACGGCCCTCAGTAGAATAGTGGCTGTCGCCTTTACAACAGGACTCAATAGGTACAGTGGTTATAATGGCTTTGACTTGACCTCAGGGCTGGTGATGGTTACAGTGGAGAATTGTGAAGGAGGAATGTGTGTGTGTGTGTGTGTGTGTGTGTTCAATGTGGATTTGAATGTGTATATAGATGTAGGATCTTAATTGAATCACTCTTTTGTTGCTGAGAATTTGCAGGAAATGCAGATGAGTTTCGTGATTTCCATAAATTAAAGGTGCTCTATGCAGAAATTGCTCCGCCATTTCCTGGTTGCCAAAATTGTCATAGTAAGCCTAAGTTCAGTTTGTGACAAAACGAGCAAGTATAGTGTAGAGCTCTCAAACTCAACTTTAGAAGTCAGTTCCATTGCATCTTTTAATTGTTTCCCTCTAATCAGGGACTGATTTTAGAGCTGGGATACCAGTAGTGTGGAATGAATGACCAGATAGAATAGAAAAGCAGCAGGCTCCAACCCTCATAGGGTAAGTGTTGAATACCCTGGTGTAGACAGGAAAAGTTACTTATTGCAGCTTTAACTGAAAACCCACACTAACACACAGTTATATTAACAGTATTGCACTTTTCATGGAGCCTACTTTTGTCCAGCTAATAGCCTAACCACCAATCAAGCAACATTATGGACTAAACGTTCATAAGGATTATTTTAGCTGAGACTATAGATCAAATTAAGATCCTACATCTATGTGTGAAAGATGGAGAGCAAGTGAGTAAACATGAGTTTGTGTTTGCTCAAGCATAAAGCGTTGTGGCGGTCAGTCACTCCCAGTTTTTGAATACTAAATAAGTTGAAATTTCATTTTGAAGATGTTCAACGTTTTATCAGCACTCTGCTCTCTGCCTTTCTTCCTCTCGTTCTCTTTAAATGCTTCCTGTCTTCAGGAGATTACACGGAAGGTAAGACTGGAGCTCGGAGCTCCCCATCTCTCGCTCTCTCTCACTCTCTCTCTCGCCTCCCATCTCGCTCTCTCTCTCGCTCCCCATCTCGCTCTCTCTCTCGCTCCCCATATCGCTCTCTCGCTCCCCATCTCGCTCTCTCTCTCGCTCCCCATCTCGCTCTCTCTCTCGCTCCCCATCTCGCTCTCTCTCTCGCTCCCCATCTCGCTCTCTCTCTCGCTCCCCATCTCGCTCTCTCTCTCGCTCCCCATCTCGCTCTCTCTCGCTCCCCATCTCTCTCTCTCTCGCTCCCCATCTCTCTCTCTCTCTCGCTCCCCATCTCGCTCTCTCTCTCGTTCCCCATCTCGCTCTCTCTCTCGTTCCCCATCTCGCTCTCTCTCTCGCTCCCCATCTCGCTCTCTCTCTCGCTCCCCATCTCGCTCTCTCTCTCGCTCCCCATCTCGCTCTCTCTCTCGCTCCCCATCTCGCTCTCTCTCTCGCTCCCCATCTCGCTCTCTCTCTCGCTCCCCATCTCGCTCTCTCTCTCGCTCCCCATCTCGCTCTCTCTCTCGCTCCCCATCTCGCTCTCTCTCTCGCTCCCCATCTCGCTCTCTCTCTCGCTCGCCATCTCGCTCTCTCTCTCGCTCGCCATCTCGCTCTCTCTCTCGCTCGCCATCTCGCTCGCCATCTCGCTCGCCATCTCGCTCTCTCTCTCGCTCGCCATCTCGTTCTCTCTCTCGCTCGCACCCCATCTTTCTCTCTCTCTCTCTCTCTCGCACCCCATCTTTCTCTCTCTCTCCCTCTGTATAGGGTCTTGTGTAGGCTTTGAGGTTGATTTCCTCAGAGCTGACAGTCTTGTATCATAGGGGAGATCAGCTGGAGTCAGATGGGTGTTTATTGAAGGTCACTGTAGAAAAGAGCAGTACTGGTATCACAGGGTCATAAATAAAGAGAGCAGGCCTTCCATTGTCCTGGTCTGATGCTATCTCCCCTGTCAGACTGCAGTGTGGCTACACACACACACACACACACACACACACACACACACACACACACACACACACCGGTGTCCTTGAAAGTAGCAGAAGGCAATGAGTGAGAAGGCTGTCTCTTGGCATCCCCCATCACTTCCCAATAACCCATGCCCCAATAACCCACGTCCACATCCACTCATGGCTCTGGTAATGGAAAGTGTGTTGTCCATTTTTTCTGTTCTGTATCCCCTGTAACTGCTGTTGACTGAGTTATCCCGAGTGTGTCCTGTGTCTCTTCTGTGTCCATGGTTGACTGAATGCTCTTGTAATGTCTCCTCTCTCCTCCTCTCTCCTCTTCTCTCTCCCCTCTCTCCTCTCTCCTCTGATCTCCTCTCTCCTCTGATCTCCTCTCTCTGATCTCTCTTCTCTCCTCTGATCTCTCTTCTCTCCCCTCTCTCTCCTTTCTCTCCCCCTCTCTCCCCTCTCTCCTCTCTCCTCTGATCTCCTCTCTCCTCTGATCTCCTCTCTCTGATCTCCTCTCTCTGATCTCTCCTCTCTCCTCTGATCTCTCTTCTCTCCCCTCTCTCTCTTTTCTCTCCTCCTCTCTCCTCTGATCTCTCTCCTGTCCCCTCTCTCCTCTTCTCTCTCTCCTCTGATCTCTCTTCTCTCCCATCTCTCTCCTCTCTCCTCTCTCTTCTCTCCTCTCTCTTTCGTGTGTGTAGGCCAAGCAGCTGGAGCTCAGAGACCAGGAACTGAAGAAACAGGATGCCTTCTACAGGGAACAGGTTGCCAGGCTGGAGGACAGGGTAAGCGAATACTATCACCCAGCATACTACTTAGTACACTACACAGCGCATTATACAGTAGTGTTCTATACAGCCCACTACGCAGCACGTTATACAGTAGTGCTCTATACAGCCCACTACACAGCACGTTATCCAGTAGTGCTCTATACAGCCCACTACACAGCACGTTTTCCAGTAGTGCTTTATACAGCCCACTACACAGCACATTATCCAGTAGTGCTCTATACAGCCCACTACACAGCACGTTATACAGTAGTGCTCTATACAGCCCACTATGCAGCACGTTATACAGTAGTGCTCTATACAGCCCACTACACAGCACGTTATCCAGTAGTGCTCTATACAGCCCACTACACAGCACGTTATACAGTAGTGCTTTATACAGCCCACTACACAGCACGTTATACAGTAGTGCTTTATACAGCCCACTACACAGCACGTTATACAGTAGTGCTTTATACAGCCCACTACGCAGCACGTTATCCAGTAGTGCTTTATACAGCCCACTACACAGCACGTTATCCAGTAGTGCTCTATACAGCCCATTACACAGCACATTATCCAGTAGTGCTTTATACAGCCCACTACACAGCACGTTATCCAGTAGTGCTCTATACAGCCCACTACACAGCACGTTATCCAGTAGTGCTCTATACAGCCCACTACACAGCACGTTATACAGTAGTGCTCTATACAGCCCACTACACAGCACGTTATCCAGTAGTGCTCTATACAGCCCACTACACAGCACGTTATACAGTAGTGCTTTATACAGCCCACTACACAGCACGTTATCCAGTAGTGCTCTATACAGCCCACTACACAGCACGTTATCCAGTAGTGCTCTATACAGCCCACTACGCAGCACGTTATCCAGTAGTGCTCTATACAGCCCACTACACAGCACGTTATCCAGTAGTGCTTTATACAGCCCACTACACAGCACGTTATCCAGTAGTGCTTTATACAGCCCACTACACAGCACGTTATCCAGTAGTGCTTTATACAGCCCACTACACAGCACGTTATCCAGTAGTGCTTTATACAGCCCACTACACAGCACGTTATCCAGTAGTGCTCTATACAGCCCACTACACAGCACATTACATTTACATTTAAGTCATTTAGCAGACGCTCTTATCCAGAGCGACTTACAGCCCACTACACAGCACGTTATACAGTAGTGCTCTATACAGCCCACTACACAGCACGTTATCCAGTAGTGCTCTATACAGCCCACTACACAGCACGTTATCCAGTAGTGCTCTATACAGCACATTATATCTCATCAGCATACACCCTACTTAAAACAGCTTGTTTCACTCCACTCAGCATTACACTGTAACACACTACACCATACCGAGTCTGCATCACACCTCACACCATCTCTGCTGCCTGAGGGAATGTTTGATAGAGAAACAGTTTTCTCTGCAGCTCTGCGTCCTCCCTCCCTCCCTCCCTCCCTCCCTCCCTCCCTCCTCTCGCTCTACACCATAAGCCTCTACGGTGTTATCAGACTAAAGATGAGGGGAAACATCTTAACACTTTCTCTCCCTTTTGCTCTGCCGCTGCTGTCCAACTGGCCTTGGTGTCCGTCCTCAAAGTGGAAACCTCACGCTGCTGCCAGTGTGATCTCTCCCTCTTTTCTCCCCCTCCAGCTAAAGATGAGAGGTCAAATCACACACAGAGAGAGAGACACACCTTACACACAGTGTGAGATGTGGCCCGTACAGACAGACCATGCTGCTGTTCTCAGTCAGATATGTCCTTTAGGGAGGGTATGAGGGGTCAAATACCTTGTTTTGTCCACTTAAACTGACACCCCCAAGCTGTTTTCCAATGTGTTGTCCCCTCTAGATAGGGACGAGAGGTCTAATACTTTGCTTTGTATAAGTTTGTCCCCTAAAATCTATTAGTCTTCATGCTGTTCCCAGTTGGGTTAGTGTCCTAATGAAGGGAATAGGGGTCCAAACGGTTTGTCTCCTTATGTACAATGTCATACTGATTTAAGTCAGATATGCACTCTAATGAATAAGAAAGCCCACACATGCACGCACACACACAATCCGCATCGTAGTGGTGGGGACAGGGGTCAAACACTTTGTCTGCTAAAAGATTTGCCTCCCTACCGACAAGCTCACTCAACTCCATAAGACATCTCTTCAAGCTGGGAAAGAATAGAGCAACAATTTGAATGTACCAACACCCTCACAGCACCCAAAGACAACCCTAAAGGAGTTGGTGGTCAAACTATTTGTTTACCAAATGCTAGGGCCAGGTGTTGTTCCTGGGCAGATCACGTACATATGAAAAGTCCTGGTCCTATGGAGAGTTGGGACAGTTGACAGTTACTTGGAGTATCTCTGTGAAGTAGTAGAGTGGAGAGGAGGTCTTATTTAATGATGCTTGACAAGTCTGGCCATCAATAAATCATTAACAAAGAATAGCAGATCAATATCAACAACCCTTGGAAACACTGTAGCAACAACATAATAAACCACTAGTTAGAAATACTATAGCAACAACATAATAAACCTGTAGTTAGATATACTATAGCAACAACATAATAAACCTGTAGTTAGATATACTATAGCAACAACATAATAAACCTGTAGTTAGATATACTATAGTAACAGAATATTAAACCTGTAGTTAGAAATACTATAGTAACAACATAATAAACCTGTAGTTAGATATACTATAGTAACAGAATATTAAACCTGTAGTTAGAAATACTATAGTAACAACATAATAAACCTGTAGTTAGATATACTATAGTAACAGAATATTAAACCTGTAGTTAGAAATACTATAGCAACAACATAATAAACCAGTAGTTACAAATACTATAGTAACAACATAATAAACCACTATAGAAATACTATAGCAACAACATAATAAACCACTAGTTAGAAATACTATAGCAACAACATAATAAACCACTAGTTAGAAATACTATAGCAACAACATAATAAACCACTAGTTAGATATACTATAGCAACAACATAATAAACCAGTAGTTACAAATACTATAGTAACAACATAATACACATGTAGTTAGAAATACTATAGCAACAACATAATAAACCTGTAGTTAGATATACTATAGCAACAACATAATAAACCAGTAGTTACAAATACTATAGTAACAACATAATAAACCACTATAGAAATACTATAGCAACAACATAATACACATGTAGTTAGAAATACTATAGCAACAACATAATAAACCACTAGTTAGATATACTATAGCAACAACATAATAAACCTGTAGTTAGATATACTATAGCAACAACATAATAAACCACTAGTTACAAATACTATAGTAACAACATAATACACATGTAGTTAGAAATACTATAGCAACAACATAATAAACCAGTAGTTACAAATACTATAGCAACAACATAATAAACCTATAGTTAGATATACTATAGCAACAACATAATAAACCACTATAGAAATACTATAGCAACAACATAATAAACCTGTAGTTAGATATACTATAGCAACAACATAATAAACCAGTAGTTACAAATACTATAGTAACAACATAATAAACCACTATAGATACACTATAGCAACAACATAATAAACCTGTAGTTAGATATACTATAGCAACAACATAATAAACCTGTAGTTAGATATACTATAGCAACAACATAATAAACCTGTAGTTAGATATACTATAGCAACAACATAATAAACCTGTAGTTAGAAATACTATAGCAACAACATAATAAACCTGTAGTTAGATATACTATAGCAACAACATAATAAACCTGTAGTTAGATATACTATAGCAACAACATAATAAACCTGTAGTTAGATATACTATAGCAACAACATAATAAACCTGTAGTTAGATATACTATAGCAACAACATAATAAACCACTATAGAAATACTATAGTAACAACATAATAAACCTGTAGTTAGATATACTATAGCAACAACATAATAAACCTGTAGTTAGATATACTATAGCAACAACATAATAAACCTGTAGTTAGATATACTATAGCAACAACATAATAAACCTGTAGTTAGATATACTATAGCAACAACATAATAAACCACTATAGAAATACTATAGTAACAACATAATAAACCTGTAGTTAGATATACTATAGCAACAACATAATAAACCACTATAGAAATACTATAGCAACAACATAATAAACCTGTAGTTAGAAATACTATAGCAACAACATAATAAACCACTAGTTACAAATACTATAGTAACAACATAATAAACCTGTAGTTAGAAATACTATAGCAACAACATAATAAACCTGTAGTTAGATATACTATAGCAACAACATAATAAACCTGCAGTTAGATATACTATAGCAACAACATAATAAACCTGTAGTTAGATATACTATAGCAACAACATAATAAACCTGTAGTTAGATATACTATAGCAACAACATAATAAACCACTATAGAAATACTATAGCAACAACATAATAAACCTGTAGTTAGAAATACTATAGCAACAACATAATAAACCACTAGTTACAAATACTATAGTAACAACATAATAAACCTGTAGTTAGAAATACTATAGCAACAACATAATAAACCTGTAGTTAGATATACTATAGCAACAACATAATAAACCTGCAGTTAGATATACTATAGCAACAACATAATAAACCTGTAGTTAGATATACTATAGCAACAACATAATAAACCTGCAGTTAGATATACTATAGTAACAACATAATAAACCTGTAGTTAGAAATACTATAGCAACAACATAATAAACCTGTAGTTAGATATACTATAGCAACAACATAATAAACCTGCAGTTAGATATACTATAGCAACAACATAATCAACCTGTAGTTAGATATACTATAGCAACAACATAATAAACCTGTAGTTAGATATACTATAGCAACAACATAATAAACCTGTAGTTAGATATACTATAGCAACAACATAATAAACCTGTAGTTAGATATACTATAGGCCCATGTCCATGTGATGTAGGAATAGGAGAAAACAGAATTAACCTGTTTGGGAGGAAGACATTTTCACAGTGACGACAGAAGAAATGGTTTTAGCTTTATTTTAAGGCGATTGTGGACTCCTTATCTGGTACAATGTTTGATTGAAAACATTGGAATAATGTTTGGTTAGATTGGTTGTTAGATTACTGTAAGACTATCACACAGTAAAGACTGCAATGCTGATGGCACGAAGACATGAGCAGAGATGAGTTGATGAAAGTCATGAGAAATCCAGTTGACTGGAGAACAGTTGGTGCCATGCTGCTGTGTGTAGGATCCAGTGGGAGCTGTGATCATAGAACTGATCTGAGACTAGTGCTACTACTAACGTAAGCTCTTATTGACCTGACAGGTGGTCATCCATCAGCTATATGGTCCCAGCTCAATATCCCCACACTGTGACAACAAATCACCTTTACACGTCATGAGGAGAGGGAGACGGGGAGAGGGAGGAGGGGGAGAGAGGGTAAAAGAGAGGTAGGGAGAGGGTGGATAGAGGGTTGAGCGAGAGGGAGGGATGGATAGGGAGTGAAAGGGGGCTGGTGTGAGAAGAGGGGACAGGGGAGTGCATGTGCTGAACACCACCTAGCTTCGGTCCTATACATTTATAGAACAGTATTAATGTGATAGATATGATCAATGCCACCGGCCCCAAATGCGTGCTTCCATTTAACGTACCTGTCACAAACAGAGCCTTCAGAAAGTATTCACACCCCTTGACTTTTACTATGTTTTGTTGTTACAAATTGGGATTTAAATGTCATTTTCTATTCAACATTTTACAAAAAATACTCTGCATTGTCCAAGGAAGAATAATTCTAACATTTGTAAAACATTTATGATAAATTAAACCCCATCTTCATTAGATCAGTATTCAACCCACTGAATCAATGCATGTTAGAATCACCTTTGGCAGTGATTACAGCTGTGTCTTGCTGGGTATGTCGAGGAGCTTTGCACACCTGGATTGTACCATATTTACAGATTGTTGAAGCTCTGTCAAGTTGGTTGTTGATTTGAGTCATTGTAGCAGACAGTCTGTCCCAGAGAGACGGTAGTGAGGGCAGACATGTCCTTCCTTGTTCATACTGGTGCCCCGTGGGAATCAAACCCACACCTGGCGTTGGAAGTGCCATGCTCTACCAGCTGAGACATTTTCAAGCTGATTTAAGCTAAAACTGTAACTAGGCCATTCAGGAACATTCAATGTCATCTTCGTAATCAACTCCAGTGCATATTTGGCCTTGTGTTTTAGGTTATTGTCTTGCTGAAAGGTGAATTTGAAACTCCCTAGTCCTTGTCGATGACGAGCACACCCATAATATGATGCCGTCACCACCATGCTTGAAAATATGAAGTGTTACTCAGTGATTTAAAAAAAATCTGTACAGGCTTTCTTTTCACTCTGTCATTTGGTTAGTATTGTGGAGTAACTACAATGTTGTTGATCCATCCATAGTTTTCTCCTATCACAGTCTTTAAATTCTGTAACTGTTTTAAAGTCACCATTAGCCTCATGGTGAAATCCCTGAGCGGTTTCCTTCCTTTCCGGAAGGGTGTATTGATACACCATCCAAAGTGTAATTAATAACTTCACCATTCTTAAAGGGATATTCCATGTCTGATTATTATTAGATTTTATTTTACCCATCTACCAATAAGTGCCCTTATTTGCGAGGCATTGGAAAACCTCCCTGGTGTTGTGGTTGAATCTGTGTTTGAAATTCATAGTTCAACTGAGGGACCTTACAGATAATTGTATGTGTGGGGTATAAAGATGAGGAAGTCATTCAAAAATTGTTAAACTATTTTTACACACAGAGTGATTCCATGCAACTTATTATGTGACTTGTTAAGTAAATTTTTACTCCTGAGCTTATTTAGGTTTGCCATAACAAAGGAGTTGAATACTTATTGACTCAAGACCTTATTTATTAATTTATTAAAAAAAATCAAAAAGCATATTTCTGCTTTGACATTATAGGGTACTGTGAGGAAAAAATCTCAATTGAATCAATTTAAAATTCTGGCAGTAACACAACAGAATGTGGGAGAGGTCGAGGGGTGTGAATACTTCCTGAAGGCACTGCACAAGCAGCATACATGCTGGTTGTGGTTCATTTATTGGATAGCTTCATTGGGGGTCTTTTTATTTCAAGGTCATTGAAATGGTGGCACATTAGACTAGAACTGTCAGAAAAACAAAGGAGTGTATTATCTGTGTGTGTATTTGTGTGTGCCGTTATGAGAGTTTGTTATTCTGTGTGTGTGTTTGTGTGTGTTGTTATGAGAGTTTGTGTTATTCTGTGTGTGACTTGTGGATCAATGCAAGTGTATTGCATGTTGTCTTGCTGTGAATCGCTCAGGGAAACTGCTGGAGTTGCTGTTGGTTAGAATCTTCTAAACAGCCTCTCTATTCTTCCTTTCCCACCTCTGTCCAGCTCGGTCCTTTTCTCTGTCTTGGTCTCCTACCTCTTTCATCTCCCTCTCTCCTGCTGTCTCTGTCACTCGCTCATATTCTTCTGTCATAACCTTTAGCCCTCTCTCACTATACCCTTCTCTCTCTCTCTCTCGCTCTCTCTTTCTTTCTCTCTTTCTCTCTCTCCTGGCTGCTCACAGCATCTCTCTTTCTCTCTCCCGTACACACACACACACACACACACACACACACACACACACACACACACACACACACACACACACACACACACACACACACACACACACACACACACACACCCTCCGAACCAAACACACACAGAGAGAATAAAAGTCTGATATATATTACATGTCTCTTTCAATTCAACACAGCCATTCATCAGAGGGTTCCTAGTGACAGGCCATCACCAGGGCCTGGACAGCTCAGCGCACCATGGCTGTGCTCATTGGCCACAGCGGCCAAATTGACTCTGAAAACAATATATATATAGATTACATTTTCACTCAATATCTGCTGTAAAACAATCTCATATTTAACAATCTGCACTTCATGTTTTTTCTTTTCTTTTTCTTTCCCTGTTTTTCAGTTTTGTTCCCCGTGTTGAGAATGAGCCTCTCATTCGTTTTTCTTTGTCTCTCTCTCTTCTCACGTTTTTCTTCTTCATGTTCATCTCTTTTGCTCGCTCTAGTCCATCTCTATTGATGGAATTGGATTTTCCTCTCGCCCCGCGTTGGGGGGACAATCACCGTTACAATTGCCACCTCACAGTCCTTCAAGTAAAGTAAAACTCCTGTATGAAAGAGATACAGAGATGTGGTGTTTAGTCTCAGTAATGGCTCCTATTCACCGCCTGATCAATACTTTTTCTGGGAGCAGAAGTATCTGTAGTCGTGGCATGACAATGTGTCTTTACTTTTCACTGACGCGCAGCCTTCTTTGAGTCTGCATCATACTGAGACTCAGGCAGTGTAGAGACTAGACCAAAGGATTTAAAGGACTTTTAAAATGTATGTGGAACAAATGACAACAGAGAAACAAGGTGTGTTACCTGCTGGAATCGGTGGTGTGGTCTTAAACATTGCCTGGTCTGGTCCGTTGGCTGGTCCTTCTCAGCAACAGGAGCTCTAGTTACTTTTTACCCTCCACTCCCCTAACTAAACCATTTTAGATGTGAACACATTGCATATTAGTTAAATAGCAGCCACTCTGATCCAAAACACAAGTGGATCTGAATAACTTGTCTAAAACATCACATAATAGGAACTTCTTCAAAACAAGTTTGTATCAATCCCAGTTCACTTAACCGGTCAAGTCAACAAGATCACACAGTAGGCCAGGACGTTCCCTTAACCGGTCAAGTCGCTCTGGATAAGAGCGTCTGCTAAATGACTTAAATGTAAATGTAAATGTAAGTCAACAAGATCACACAGTAGGCCAGGACGTTCCCTTAACCGGCCAAGTCAACAAGATCACACAGTAGGCCAGGACGTTCCCTTAACCGGTCAAGTCAACAAGATCACTCAGTAGGCCAGGACGTTCCCTTAACCGGTCAAGTCAACAAGATCACTCAGTAGGCCAGGACGTTCCCTTAACCGGTCAAGTCAACAAGATCACTCAGTAGGCCAGGACGTTCCCTTAACCGGTCGAGTCAACAAGATCACACAGTAGGCCAGGACGTTCCCTTAACCGGTCGAGTCAACAAGATCACACAGTAGGCCAGGACGTTCCCTTAACCGGTCAAGTCAACAAGATCACACAGTAGGCCAGGACGTTCCCTTAACCGGTCAAGTCAACAAGATCACTCAGTAGGCCAGGACGTTCCCTTAACCAGGTCAAGTCAACAAGATCACACAGTGGGCCAGGACGTTCCCTTAACCGGTCAAGTCAACAAGATCACACAGTGGGCCAGGACGTTCCCTTAACCGGTCAAGTCAACAAGATCACTCAGTAGGCCAGGACGTTCCCTTAACCGGTCAAGTCAACAAGATCACTCAGTAGGCCAGGACGTTCCCTTAACCGGTCAAGTCAACAAGATCACTCAGTAGGCCAGGACGTTCCCTTAACCGGTCAAGTCAACAAGATCACTCAGTAGGCCAGGACGTTCCCTTAACCGGTCAAGTCAACAAGATCACTCAGTAGGCCAGGACGTTCCCTTAACCGGTCAAGTCAACAAGATCACACAGTAGGCCAGGACGTTCCCTTAACCGGTCAAGTCAACAAGATCACTCAGTAGGCCAGGACGTTCCCTTAACCGGTCAAGTCAACAAGATCACTCAGTAGGCCAGGACGTTCCCTTAACCGGTCAAGTCAACAAGATCACTCAGTAGGCCAGGACGTTCCCTTAACCGGTCAAGTCAACAAGATCACTCAGTAGGCCAGGACGTTCCCTTAACCGGTCAAGTCAACAAGATCACACAGTGGGCCAGGACGTTCCCTTAACCGGTCGAGTCAACAAGATCACACAGTGGGCCAGGACGTTCCCTTAACCGGTCGAGTCAACAAGATCACACAGTGGGCCAGGACGTTCCCTTAACCGGTCGAGTCAACAAGATCACACAGTAGGCCAGGACGTTCCCTTAACCGGTCAAGTCAACAAGATCATTCAGTAGGCCAGGACGTTCCCTTAACCGGTCAAGTCAACAAGATCACTCAGTAGGCCAGGACGTTCCCTTAACCGGTCGAGTCAACAAGATCACTCAGTAGGCCAGCTCCAGTTGATGGGTTGTTGGCAGCCATAAGTCACAGTGAGTGAAGTGACATTATTAGGACTCTGCAGTAGAAGTATAGTGGGGACATTATCAGTCAGGTCCTTCAGTCACGGTGTGTAGCAGCGGGAGCCAGGCGTGTGTGTGTTTCTCTCTCTCGCTCTCTCCTTTCTCATTTAATTACTGTAGCATTATCAGCAGATAGGACGATGCAGCAGGAGCTGTCCACACACACACACACACACACACACACACACACACACACACACACACACACACACACACACTGACCCTCAAAGACTGTGAGAGATACAAGTACTGTAGTCTAACACATGCATGCCTACACACACATGCATAGGGCTTAACCTGACATAAAGAGAAGTTCTGCATTCAGATCAACCTAGGAGCCAACTTCCATACACATGTCCCTGATGTATCCCTTTTGATGTGAAATGGCTAACAGTTGTCGTGTCTTTGCTATCATTAAATTGAAGACTTATAGTTTTTATCAAAGATTCCTGTAATTAGGGATTACGTGATCAACTGAGTTGTAACATAACTAATTAACTATGAATTTGGGAGCACCAGAGAAAGTAGTCAGATTACAAAGTTATAATTTCCCAATATAAACTTTCAGATATTTTCATATCTGATCAATAGTCTTCTGATTAATGATTTATTTATTTTACCTCACGTTAGTCTCATTCCAAACGTCGTAAATTGTTGGTTATCTGCACGAACCCATTCTTCACTATGAGTCATCCATACATCAATTGTCTTAAATCATTTATTTATTACTAATTAATTCACAGAAATGCATAAACAAACAAACAAACTTAAAAATGGTTACATGAAATGATGGGAGAAATATGCCCTAGTGGGCTGAACCGGCATGGCGGCTTGTTAGACAAAGAAAAATTGGCGTTCGACCAAGAAGTCACTACAGAGTTCATAATTATAACAATTGACATGCTAATCCTTTACACATGAACGCTCACTCATTCGGGAACAATTGCAATCAATATATATATATTTACGCTCATTGTGTGTCGTCTTGATCGTTGGAGAGAAGTTAGTTTTGGTTGGAGTTCCTTCTGTCTCGGTTATTGTGGATAGTTCAGAGTGACATTCGTTATAGAATGGATGTTTCGGCGGTTGTCTTTCTTCGCGTTCAATGATACCGAATTCTTAGCTGCAGACTAGTAGTCAACATCAAAGACTTGTTCTTATTCGTCTAAGAGTTTAACCACGTGGTATGGTTAAAGATTCAGCAATGGTACTTAACCTTCGTTCTCCCCATATGGAGAAAAACATGGTCTAATGATAATTTCTCAGAGTTGGCTTTTATTCAGATAGCAGGAAGGGGCTGTCCTTGGATGTCTGACCCTAACTGGGCTCAGGGGCGGTCCTTGGATTTAGTTCAAATACAAAAGGGATTTGTATTTTTCTTCATTAAACAGTCCAAAATCATATTACACAATTATACAAACAGTATCATACTCACTCATTCATTTTATACAACAAACAGATGTAAACCTCATATATGAGGTTATTATATAAACAGCGGTATGGTAATGTAATCCCACAGTCTCTCATGAGTTTCCCACATGGGGAGAAACGACATGTTAATAGCTGGGATCTTCACCGAGCTTTTATACTTTTGCAGGAACATGAAATATGTTCATACCTCAAATTCTGTGAGGTGGAAGAAAATTCATTTGTCCTGAAAGTTTACCCTCTCTTCTAAAACTGTTTGGCCATGAGGAGATTCTCAGGAATTTACGACGTCTCTGTGATCACAGCATGGGTTGAAGGAGGAAAGGGAGAGACAGGGAGAGGGGGATGGGGTTTGCTATACCCAAGCAGGCAACGTCATGACACAGTGTAACAATGGCTGACAGTGTAACAATAAGTCAATCAATCAAACGTATTTATAAAGCCCTTTTTATATCAGCCGATGTAATAAAGTGCTTATACAAAAACCCAGGCAAAACTCCAAACAGCAAGCAATGCAGATGTAGAAGCACGTGGCTAAGAAAAGTTCCAGCGGCTGACGGTGTTACAGCGGCTGCCGGTGTTACAGCGGCTGACGGTGTAACAAGCTCATCAACTCGTGAAGTATTCTCTCTGAGTCCTTAATTCACCATAGCAGAGCTAGCCGTCTATCATGTCTCCGCGGTGCCTCCCGCCGTCCCTAGGATGTTAGAGGGATGGACTCAACAGGCCGCCATCCCCCTGCTTCCCCATGTCAGTCCCCATGTTTGCCAGTCTCAGAGTTTTATATGGTGGCGCTCCCTCTAGTCATTCCGTTAGTAACAAGCCGCTGGGCCGTCCAACGCAGCGGGGTCCTCCCCTTGCCTCCCTCCAGGGACCCGATAACCATTAACGAAGCTCTTTTGTTTTGCTCATTAAAAATGGTGGAGAGGGCTTTTTAATTGGACACACCGGTTCTGTTCCTTACTCTTCTCTCTCCTCTCTGTATCACCTGAGTGCATTAGCCATAATGACTTCATTTGTCTATGACACCCCCACCGGCATTATTTACCACCAGACAAGGTAAAGCTCTCCCGTGCATGTAAATAGAAATCAAAAGGATGAGGGTGCTCTGTGAACAGTCCAGGAAGTCTGTTTTGCAGGCCAAAAAGGACTGAATTATAGCTTAGAAACCACGAGAAGCAGGCTATTCTAAAATAGACTGCTTATTTCTGTTTAGTGTTACACCAATCAAGCCCAATTGGTCCTGAATCATAATAGAGGTATTTTTCTCCCAACATAGTAGATTTTGGGGTTGGTGAAGTGTTACACCCAAATCAACCCGAGGGTGGTCAGGTCCTATCGTTCCTACTGATTGAGGGCCTCTGCTGCACTCTAAATCAGTTAGGAGGACAGCAGGAAATCACAATTTGAGCCCCACTCGTTAATCACACACAACAGCCTCACAAATTACACTGTCTGCTACTCTGTCTCCCACTCTGCCTCCCTGCACAGGCTGTAGGCGTTTGTGTCTGCTTTTTTTCTGTCTTTCTGTGTGTGTGTGTGTGTGTGTGTGTGTGTGTGTGTGTGTGTGTGTGTGTGTGTGTGTGTGTGTGTGTGTGTGTGTGTGTGCACCCGCTGGCCCTGCAATCACTGGCTGTTTGTGCTTCCTGATGGATTAGGGTTCTGATTAGTGGCAGCGCTGCGATTTATCCAGGTATTATTATTATTATTATTAGTCACTTAGTATTCAACACAGAGACCAGCACCACATTCTAGCAACCGCTGTTACACACACACACAGACAAACACACTGGTTAAATCCTAGTCTTAATGTCAGTGACATTGAGGATACTGCCACTGATGGTTCCCTGACTGGATAGTCTGCACTAACGTTGGTTAAATCTCAAACATACTGGTAAAGTTCTAGTCATGCCATTCACGTAGAACTCTTAGCCGGTCTGACACAACTCAGTTGGTTACTTTTAATTGGAAGATTTGCTAGTAAAGTGAGAGATTATTGGTGAGAGGTGATTGGACGGGGCTTCAGTAAAGGGAGAGGTGGTTGGACGGGGCGTCAGTAAAGGGAAAGGTGATTGGACGGGGCGTCATTAAAGGGAGAGGTGGTTGGACGGGGCGTCATTAAAGGGAGAGGTGGTTGGACGGGGCGTCATTAAAGGGAGAGGTGGTTGGACGGGGCGTCATTAAAGGGAGAGGTGGTTGGACGGGGCGTCAGTAAAGGGAGAGGTGGTTGGACGGGGCGTCAGTAAAGGGAGAGGTGGTTGGACGGGGCGTCAGTAAAGCGAGAGGTGGTTGGACGGGGCGTCAGTAAAGGGAGAGGTGGTTGGACGGGGCGTCATTAAAGGGAGAGGTGGTTGGACGGGGCGTCATTAAAGGGAGAGGTGGTTGGACGGGGCGTCAGTAAAGGGAGAGGTGGTTGGACGGGGCGTCAGTAAAGCGAGAGGTGGTTGGACGGGGCGTCAGTAAAGGGAGAGGTGGTTGGACGGGGCGTCAGTAAAGGGAAAGGTGATTGGACGGGGCGTCAGTAAAGGGAGAGGTGGTTGGACGGGGCGTCAGTAAAGGGAGAGGTGGTTGGACGGGGCGTCAGTAAAGGGAGAGGTGGTTGGACGGGGCGTCAGTAAAGGGAAAGGTGATTGGACGGGGCGTCAGTAAATGGAGAGGTGGTTGGACGTGTCTAGTTTGAGAAACAGATGCCTCACATGTCCTCAACTGGCAGCTTCATTAAATAGTATCCGCAAAACACCAGTCTCAACTTCAACAGTGAAGAGGCGACTCTGGGATGCTGGCCTTCTAGGCAGAGTTTCAAAGAAAGAGACATATCTCTGACTGGCCAATAAAAATAAAAGATTAAAATGGGCAAAAGAACAGACACTGGACAGAGGAAGATTGGGAAAAAAAGTGTTATGGACAGACTAATCTAAGTTTGAGGTGTTCTGATCGCAAAGAATAACATTCATGGGACACAGAAAAAGTGAAAAGATGCTGGAGGAGTGCTTGATGCCATCTCAAGCATGGTGGATGCAATGTGGTGGTCTGGGAGTGCTTTGGTGGTGGTAAAGTAGGAGATTTGTACAGAGTAAAAGGGATTTTGAAGAAGGAAGGCTATCACTCCATTTTGCAACGCCATGCCATACCCTGTGGACGGCGCTTAATTGGAGCCAATTTCCTCCTACAACAAGACAATGACCCAAAGCACAGCTCCAAACTATGCAAGAACTATTTAGGGAAGAAGCAGTCAGCTGGTATTCTGTCTATAATGGAGTGGCCAGCACAGTCACCGGATCTCAACCCTATTGAGCTGTTGTGGGAGCAGCTTGACCATATGGGGCGGCAGGTGGCCTAGTGGTTAGTGTTGGGCCAGTAACCGAAAGATTTCTAGATCGAATCCCCAAGCTTACAAAGTAAAAAATCTGTCGTTCTGCCCCTGAACAAGGCAGTTAACCCACTGTTCCAAAGCCATCATTGTAAATAAGAATTTGTTCTTAACTGACTTGCCTTGTTAAGTAAAAAATATGGTACGTAAGAAGAGCTTATCAACCTTTGGGAGGTGCTTCAGGAAGCATGGGGTGAAATCTCTTCAGATTACTTCAACAAATTGACAACTAGCATGCCAAAGGTCTGCAAGGCTGTAATTGCTGGAAGCAAAATTTGAAGGACACAATTATTATTTCAATTAAAAATCAATTAAAAATCATTATTTATATCCTTATCAACGTCTTGACTATATTTCCTATTCATTTTGCAACTCATTTCATGTATGTTTTCATGGAAAACAAGGACAACTCTAAGTGGCCCCAAACTTTTGAACGGTAGTGTTTATTTGAGAAAAATATTTGTTTTATGATAAGAATACATTTTTTCTTTCATTTATTTTACTTTAATTAAAGGTTATATTTTTGTGAATATTTCGAATAAAAGACCAAGAGAATAAACAAATACATTTTTTCACAGCAGTTTTGCTCATATTTACCAAGTTTGCCAATATTAGTGGAGAGCACTTTACACATACAGTACCAGTCAAAAGTTTGCACACACCTAATTCAAGGGTTTTCTTTGTGTTTACTATTGTAGAATAATAGTGAACACATCAAAACTATGAAATAACAATATTGGGAATTATGTAGTAACCAAAAATATGGGTTTAACAATTCAAAATATATATTTTAGATTCTTCAAAGTAGCCACCCTTTGCCTTGATGACAGCTTTACGCACTCTTGGTATTCTCTCAACCAGCTTCAGCCAGAAATGCTTTTCTAACTGTTTTGAAGGACTTCCCACATATGCTGAGCACTTGTTGGCTGCTTTTCCTTCACTCTGCGGTCCAACTCATCCCAAACCATCTCAATTGGGATGAGGTTGGGTGATCTGATGCAGCACTCCATCACTCTCCTTCTTGGTCAAATAGCCCTTATACAGCCTGGAGGTGTGTTGTGTCATTGTCCTGTTGAAAAATTAATGATAGTCCCACTAAGCGCAAACCAGATGGGATGGCGTATTGCTGCAGAATGCTGTGGTAGCCATGCTAGTTAAGTGTGCCTTAAATTCTAAATAAATTACTGACAGTGTCACCAGCAAAACACCATCTCCATGCTTCACGGTTGGAACCCCACATGCAGAGATCATCCGTTCACCTACTCTGCGTCTCACAAAGACACGGTGGTTTCCACTAGTCTAATATCCATTGCTTGTGTTTCTTGGACCAAGCATGTCTCTTCTCTTATTGGTTTCCTTTAGTAATGGTTTCTTTGCCGAAATTCGACCATGTAGGTTTCCTCTGAACAGTTGTTGTTGAGATGTCTGTTACTTGAACTCTGAAGCGTTTATTTGGGCTGCAGTTTCTGAGGCTGGTAAATAATGAACTTATCCTCTGCAGCAAAGATAACTCTGGGTCTTCCTTTCCTGTGGCGGTCCTCATGAGAGCCAGTTTCATCATAGCGCTTGATGGTTTTTGCGACTACACTTGAAGAAACTTTCAAAATTCTTAAAATGTTCCGTATTGACTGACCTTCATGTCTTAAAGTAATGATGGACATTTCTCTTTGCTTATTTGAGCTGTTCTTGCCATAATATGGACTTGGTCTTTTATCAAATAGGGCTATCTTCTGTATACCAACCCCACCTTGTCACAACACAACTGATTGGCTATAACGCATTAAGACAGAAATTCCACAAATTAACTTGTAACAAGGCATACCTGTTAATTAAAATGCATTTTAGGTGACTACCTCATGAAGCTGGTTGAGAGAATGCCAAGAATGTGCAAAGCTGTCATCAAGGCAAAGGGTGGCTACTTTTGAAGAATCTCAAATAAAAAAATATTTGGATTTGTTTAACACATTTTACAATGTAGAAAATAGTAAAAAATAAAGAAACTCTCAAATGAGTAGATGTGTCAACTTTTGACTGGTACTGTACAGACACACTCTTGAACACACACGTCAAACTGAACGATCACACAGTTCACTCCCTCAACAATACAGCCAGATTATAAAAATAAACCCCTGCACAACTACTTAATGGTGTTGCTCCCTCAATATCCCCATCCATCAAGTTTTAATGGGCTAGTGTAGTAGTGGAGGGTACATGCCTATCAAATGTGTGTCACAAATACCACCCTATTTCCTATATAGTGCGCTAAATTTTACCAGGGCGTATCGGGGGCACTATATGTGGAATAGGGTGCCATTTGGGAAGCGTGTGTGAGGGGGAAACGGCTTGTCTCAGTTGGAGTGTTTCCTTTTGCCAAATAAAGGCCCAGGGATGATGGGAATAAACTGTTTTATGTAAGAGGCCCAATCTGATTCTAACTTGGCATTTATTTCTCTCTCTCATTCTTTCTTCCTCACGTTTCTCTTTCTATCTTTCTCCCCACCTCCAGAGTGCTCAGTTCTACAAGATGACCACAGAGAACTACCACAAGGCTGCGGACGGAATCAACGCAAAGTTCAAGTAAGTTAAAATCACATGTCATTGTGTTTAATTACCAGAAGTGTATCAAGTTATCCTGGATAAATGAATGTAGACCCCCCATCGACAATATCTCCATTCACTGCAGAATGAACAGGCTTTCATCTCAAATGCTTCCTCCTCAAGGCCAATGTTGGCAATGAAGAGCTCAATACCTGATGTTGACTATTAAGGTTTAAACAGTGTACCGCTTTTCTTCCAAGATCTCCAAGGTTACTCTGTCAGTCTAAAAGTAGGCCACACTGCAAGCACATCTAACCAACTTCCAAAGGGGTCCAAAGAACACCACAGAATTCTAAGAATTGTATTTGTGATGTGTCCAGAGGATGTTGGTCGTCTTTGTGTCCGGTTTGGATATTAGGGGCCTGTTCATTAGAGCATACCGTAACGGAACATTTTGCATCAGAAAATTACAATGAGCCGTTCCAATTGGATAAGTCCAGGTTGTCCCTCCTTGTTTTTGTTTTTTTCTCCGTTTGGTGCGTACACGACCCTTCAGTGTTGTTAGTGACCATTTAAAAGCCCCGTCAGTCCACTGAGAGTACTGCCATTAGCCACATGCTAACTAACCCATGTCTTTCAATCAGCTCCAGATTAGCCTACCCTATTAGCTCATGTTGATGATGTGGCTCACTGATAGCTACAGGTCAAATGGAGCCCTCTCTGGTGTACACTGATGTGTAATGGCTGCAGTGATTGCCATGGTGTGTGTCTGTGTGTGCGCATGTGTCTGTTACAGAGTATGTGTTGTCCCTGTGAACCAA
Source organism: Salvelinus fontinalis (assembly GCF_029448725.1). Lineage (NCBI taxonomy): Eukaryota > Metazoa > Chordata > Actinopteri > Salmoniformes > Salmonidae > Salvelinus > Salvelinus fontinalis. Next base: position 245,001 of record NW_026600466.1, read on the forward strand.
TCATTTGTAGTTTACCTGCTTTATCAGACTATAACCAGCTTACAGTCATTCCAACAACAAAGGTGCTTTCAGCACCCTGAGGAAGGCGCTGCATGCTGAAACGTTGGTTGCTATACCTATTAAATGTTTGGGAGTATAATTAGTGTGCGACTGTCTTCTTATAGTTTGTTAGTCAGCACCTCTACAACATATTTTGGGTGTGCGTCAGCTTATGCTTTTTGCTAGCATCTAATCCTTTAAAATATTTCAACAAACATGCCTTTGTATGTGTCAGACAACTTTGTCCATCAGTGCTTTTTGTAATTTGCCATTCCTTTATGTTAGGTTGTCCGTGAGATTCACAGAGACCCTATTAACCATCACGTACATGTAACTAAAGAACATCTCATTTCCAGTCCATCGCTGTTCCATAACTCCTAATAAGGGACCATTAGGCTCCATAGTAATGTAACAAATTGGATGAGGAGTCCACAGGAGGTGGGGTGAACGGGGCCCAGAGCCCATGGCTCTGTCTGGGAAGGGGGCGCTAATCGTGTTAGCCTGTCATTAGCCGGCGCTAACGCCAGGATCATTGTCTCCCTGCAAAATGCTAGAAACTGATTAGCCATCCGCTGGGGTTAGCTTTAGCTTAGGGTAGAGCTGGGGTTGAGGCTTCCCAAATCGCATTAAGGAAATGCATTGCTGGAATATCATTAGAGCGACACAACGCGCTAACTGCTAACACATGTCTAGCGAAGTCACGTGATGGTGGAGTCTCAGTGGCAAGCGCCCTGATTGGTTGATTGGATTACGGGAGGTGCATTACTAGGGCTGTGATTGGATTAGAGGGGCTGGGGAGGGAGAATGTGAGAGCGTGTGTGGGTTAATGAAATGGCGGGAGGGTCTGGTGTTACAGGAGGACAGGGAGAGAGGACAGGGTTACTGCTAGTAGACACTAATCAGGTTTCATTGGGTGTGTTTGGTGCCATCGCGCACGTGTGTGTGTGTGTGTGTGTGTGTGTGTGTGTGTGTGTGTGTGTGTGTGTGTGTGTGTGTGTGTGTGTACATGATCTGTATTAGTGTGAAAAGACCTTGTTTAGTATTGCGCAGCGTACAGAGGTCTCTATGAGTTGTCCCTATGGACGTTATTGCGATACGACAGAGAGTGCATGAACGAGAGAGATAAGATGGTATCTGGCGTTCAGTGGAATAATAAGGCAAGATGTTTAGTCTCAGAGCCTTTTGATTTCCTGAAAGTTGAAACTGCCCTGGAGATAAATGGGAAAGAGTAGGAATATACATAATTGATTGAATTAACATGGGTTTGATATGATAATCGGGCTTATGAAGTTAGAAATGTCTTTCTGCCCAACGTCTTAATTTCCCCGCTGGTCCCACAGACTTTATTAATAGAATGTTTGATAACATTTGAGGCTCTGGTCAACAGTAGTTTGATATCCTGCTAATACTGTAGTAATATATTTCCCTGTAGATACTGTACTGATAGCCTAGCACTGTTGCCTCCTGCATGAAAGCGAAAGTATCATACGAATCAAAAATCTAATCAAATGTATTTATAAATCCCTTTTTTACATCAGTAGATGTCACAAAGTGCTTATACAGAGACCTAGCCTAAAACCCCAAACTGCAAGCAATGCAGATGTAGAAGCACGGTGGCTAGGAAAAACTCCCTAGAAAGGAAGGAACCTAGGAAGAAACCTAGAGAGGAACCAGGCTCTGAGGGGTGGCCAGTCCTCATCTGGCTGTGCGGGGTGGAGATTATAAGAGTACATGGCCATTAAGTCCAGATTGTTCTTCAAGATGTTCAAACGTTCATAGATTACCAGCAGGGTCAAATAATAATCACAGTGGTTGTAGAGGGTGCAACAGGTCAGTACCTCAGGAGTAAATGTCAGATGGCTTTTCATAGCCTAGCATTCAGAGGTTGAGACAGCCGTTAGAGGTTGAGAAGAGACACCACCCTTTTAGGGTATTGCTATCTTCAGGTTGAGATGACACACTTTAGGGTATTGCTATCTACAGGTTGAGATGACACCCTTTAGGGTATTGCTATCTACAGGTTGAGATGACACACTTTAGGGTATTGCTATCTACAGGTTGAGATGACACACTTTAGGGTATTGCTATCTACAGGTTGAGATGACACACTTTAGGGTATTGCTATCTACAGGTTGAGATGACACACTTTAGGGTATTGCTATCTACAGGTTGAGATGACACACTTTAGGGTATTGCTATCTACAGGTTGAGATGACACACACTAGGGTATTGCTATCTACAGGTTGAGATGACACCCTTTAGGGTATTGCTATCTACAGGTTGAGATGACACACTTTAGGGTATTGCTATCTACAGGTTGAGATGACACACTTTAGGGTATTGCTATCTACAGGTTGAGATGACACACTTTAGGGTATTGCTATCTACAGGTTGAGAT